>NW_027366660.1:0-68252 GCF_046119375.1 Phyllobates terribilis | reverse complement strand
CCAGAGGGTTATTCGTCCAATATTAGTAGTTTGGTGTCATTGAAAAGAAGGGAAGTTAGTGGGCCTTAAATCTCATGATTGTCATATTCTCTTAGAACAAATTCTACCAGTTGCTATACGCGGCATCTTGCCGAAGAATGTGAGGAAATACTATTACCAGATGGTGTATATTTTTCAGAAAAATATGGAGTCGGGTGATTGACCGTAAAGAGTTGCCAAATCTGCAAAAAAGAGATTGTTGTGACACTTTTCCAATTGGAGATGTACTTCCCACCTGCATTCTTTGACATCATGATTCACTTAACGGTGCATTTGGTTCGAGAAGTTCAGACCTGTGGACCTGCTCCCTTAAGATGTATGTACTCAGTTGAGCGTAACATGAAAGTCTTGAAAGGGTATGTGAAAAATACATATCGTCCAGAAGGTTGCGTTGTTGAACGTTATGTGATGGAAAAAGCTGTTGATTTTTGTAGTAACTACTACCTGGTGTGGATTCAGTTGGTTTCAGAAAGCCAAGTGATGTAGAAGAAGAATGGAGGGTGGCATCAGGAGAGTGCACATTCAACATTGGTGACCCATGGTGCCATAAAGCACACTTGTATGTCCTGCAGAACACTGATGAAGTTTAGCCTTTTATTTCTATGCACAAGGAATATATCATGAAGAGTTATCCAAAGTATGCTAGAGATAAACAGTGGGTTACAACCGAACATAACAAAACTTTCATCAAATGGTTTAGAGATTTGATACGGGAAAAACAGATTTCTGGGGAAGCTATATCAGAGGATTTGAAATGGATATCTCAAGGGCCAAAGCATCAAGTGATGAGGTACAAGAGCATGAAGGTGAAAAGGTGTACATTCTACACTAAAGATCATGATGACACAAGTGCAAGACAGAATAATGGTGTTTCATTGGTGGCTCATGCTATGCATGTTGCAAGTGCAAAAGACAAAAAACCGAGATTTGGAAGCATGTCCTACTACGGCATGATAGAGGACATATGGGTTTTGATCTATACGGATAAAATTCAGATTCTAGTTTTTTGTGTGTAGATGGGCAGATAATAGCAGTAATGGACTGAGAAATGATGAGATGGGATTCATTGGAGTGGATCTTTCTCGAGCAAGTCATACAGAAGAACCATTTATTTTGGCATCACAAGCAAAACAGATTTTTTTTATCCCTGATCCTATTGATTGTAGGTGGTCTATTGTAATGTCAACGCCCAACAAAGACATATTTGATGATGATTTGGACATATGTGAAGAAGATTCCGACGCAACTGGTTGGGTTACACCAGAAGTTAGACATGAAAATGGAGGAAATCGCTTATCTAAGGGATGATCATGATGAAGGCATATGGGTTGATGGGGAAGATAGAAGAGGCAACACTAAGAAGAGAAAAATTATAAACGTAATATTTGTCTAATATCCTAAATGAATTCCTTGCTTACCTGAAATTGACATGAAAATGATTGTCCTAAATTGACATGAAAAAGATCATAATTACTGAATACATACTGACTTTAAATTATTTACTGTTTTGTCTTTATTCTTGATCATAAATTGGTGCTTGTTTACCCTTTTGTAGACGACTTCCAGAAACACCAGGAAGAACACTAAAAGCCCGGAAAAATCCAAAAAGATCACAAAAGTCCCAAAAAGATCACACAAAGTCCCAAAAATATCACACAGGAAAATAAGGGAAAGCAGCTTGCAAAGTCGAGAAATATAAGGGGTGCTACCATGATGAAGAGTGTCACTAAACAAATTTGATCTTGAATGGAATGACGTTGGCCAGGCTATAGGACCACACAAGGAGAAGCTAAAAAGCTATATTGGAACAACTGCAAAGAGGCTGGTTCCAATCACATATCAAGATTGGTGCATTGTTCCAAGTCAGCTGAAGGATATGGTGTGGGAAGAAGGTTTAGTAAATTCTGAAATTTGCTATATATTCTTCACATTCTACACAGACTATATATGACTTGATATATCTGAGGTTCTGAATTTGCTATACATTCTATGAAAAATTCTGTAGACTATATATGACTTTTTGAAGGATATATTCTGTAGAAATATTCTGTAGACTATATATGCAGAATTTTCTGTAGACTACATATGACTTGAAGTTTATTTCAGACTACATATTCTGTAGGATATATTCTGTAGACTACATATGACTTGAAGTTTATATTCTGACGGAAATTTGCTATACATTGCTATAAAATCCCCTTAATTTTGTAGACTACATATTCTGTAGGATATATTCTGTAGAAATATTCTGTAGACTACATATGACTTGAAGTTTTTCTTTTTGAAGGATATATTCTATAGAAATATTCTATAGACTATATATGACTTTTTGTGATCTTTCGTTCTATTGAAGGATATATTCCTGTGTGATATTGGTATTCATTACAAAGGGAAATTGTTGTTTGAATTTTGTATTCTGTAGAAATATTCTATTGAAGGAAATATTCTGTAGAAATATTCTATTGAAGGAAATATTCTGTAGAAATATTCTATTGAAGGAAATTCCTGTGTGATATTGTATTCTGTAGAAATATTCTATTGAAGGAAATATTTTGAATTTTTTAAGGGGATTTTGTGTTCTGAATCTTTTGTCCAAATATATTCCTGTGTGATACTGTGTTCTGAATTTTTTTATCTTCGATCTAGACTGCGTTTAATCTCCTAAAGGAAAAGAAGAAATGGTTATTGAAGATTGCAAATAGTTTATGGAGAGGGTTTAAGACAGATTTGCAGAGATATCATATGTATGATGAAAATGATGATCCAGTTACAACACGTCCAAGGATTTATGAGCAGTACATCACCCAAGAACAGTGGAAGGAGTTTATTACTTATAGGCAATCTGATAAGTTAAAGGTCAGCTTTATGTTAATCTTCTTGTTCCCTTATTTTTTCTATTCTAAATCTTACCAGAAAAACAATACATGTATCTAATTTGTATATGTTTTTGTAAGGAAACAAGCACTAAGTACAAGGAAATGTCTAGATGAAGGAAATACAAGTATAGAGGAACCAGACTTGGATATGTTGTGATAGTGAAAGATTGATAATACATTCTAATTTATCTATGTCTTAAATTGGATATTTTTGCATAAAGGTTGCCAAGGTATAAGGAAATAATTGAGTTTTTTGTCTTGTAGAAAAAAAGGAAAACAAGGTTGCCAAGGTAACTCCAGCTGAGGTGTGGGTAGAAGCACGCCAAAAAAGGATGAAATCGTTGATGAAGATGTGCAAGAAATAGCAAGAAAAATGGTAAGTACACATCCTTATCAATTTAGGGAATTATTTATGAAAAATATGTTAGCTATAACATTGTTATGACTCCCAGAATGCTGTAAGAGAACAAGAACAATCAGGGGCAATTATTCTGACTCCCACAAAAGATGTGTTAGCTATGGCATTGAAGAGTCCAGAGCATCCCCGGGCATGTTAGAGGGGTTGGTGGGGATGTCACTACGACAGATGTCTTTCGATCATCACTTAGGACGACAACCACTGGAAGCGTCGTCACCAGAGAAGAAATGCAAGAATTTGAGGCAATGATAGAAAACAAGTATAGAGAAAAATTTGAAGCACAAATCAATGACTATATTCAGTCAATATTACAAGGTAAGATGGAATACACAAAGTTTACATTCAAATCTGAAGATGCAGGGCTTGGAAAAAAGGCTGAGTTACAAGAACATGGTGGACATGAAAAGAGGCTGAGTTACAAGAATATGGTGGACATGAAAAGGAGGTTGACTTACAAGAACATGGTGGATATGAAGAAGAGGCTGACTTACAAGAACGTGGTGGACATGAAGAAGAGGATGAGAGTAACATTGAACATGTTGCAAGTGTTGAAAAAGAGGTAATGTTTTAGAGAATGATTTGAATAATTTGCATTTGGTTGTTGTATAACTTGTGCAATTGTCATAACTTGTGCTATGTCAAGTTTTGAATGTTTGATATTGATTGTTGCTATACTTGTGCAATTGTCAGGATTTTTTGCCCATGTATTTTATTTTGGCCTGAACAAGGAAGTGGCACGAGGAAAAGTTTACAACTCCAAGGGAGTGGTTAGGCTACACTGTAGAATATTGACTGCCGGGTTTGTCAAGGTTCTAGTGGAAAAACCTACCATAGGTTCGTCTGAGCTTCCATGTCCAACAGATGAAGCAGAAACTGTGTTGGAGGTTGTAGGGGGATTTTTTGTGTGGCCTGAAAAACTTGTATCAACTTCAATGGTAAATTACTCTAAGTTTATTTACTAACATATTAGATTACATTCTTTTTTTTTTTACTTAACTTACAATTGAGTTGCATGAACCTCAGCTCAAAAAGGGCAACTTGGATCCCCCTCCTAAAGCTGCATCATCAACTTCTCATGACTTGCCAGAAAAGGAGAACCAGGATAACCTATATGTTGAGCGTCTCAAGAATTTTCAATATTTCTGCATGGCCATGAGTTACAAGATGCGTGAATTCAAGTCAAATGAGTCGGTCATGGGAGCCGAGCGCACTATTGTTATCGGTAGAAAGAATCTGGAGCGATGGCTAGCCCAAAAGATGTTGGAAGTAAATGATATATCTTTCTACATAACGTAAGTTTGTTCTCTTATCATGATATATTTCAAATTCTATAATTGCTTTTCTAACTCGCTCTCTTATACTATATTTAGATATTTGTGGGATATTGTGTGTCAGAAAGAGAAGCATATGTTTGGATTTAGTTGTCCTGCAAGTATCTCTCCTGAGGGTGTTCATTCTAATTCCACTGATCGGTCAAAGTATTTTGTGCAAGCATTACTGGGTAACTTCGAAACGAAGATGTTTTTTGCTCCTTACAACACCGGGTAATTATTCTTCATTTGAATTTTGATGTGAAATACTTGCATGATTTGATTTAAATTCTACAAGCTTTGACGTGAAATACTTGCATGCTATTGATTTAGATTCTACATGCTTTGATGTAAATATGCAGCGGTCATTGTGTTTTAATGGTCATCCGTCCCAAAGATTATATTGTCTATTATTTGGACCCATTGCATGGGAAGATTGATGGTCTTTCCAAATGTCTGATCGACATGTTAGTTCACCTCATTTTTTAACATCTTTAATTTTTTGCATACATGTGGTATCGTAATAATTATTTCATTATCGATCAGGAGTTTGAAAGTGTATGGGGTTCAAAGTGGGAAACCTAAACCTCGAGCGAAAACAAGATGGATCACAGTCAAGGTAATCTAAGCTTTGCCTTTAGTGAATGTGTATGAATTGACTGGCTGAGTATGCATGAATTTAAACAGAAACTGGTTTATTTTGTTGTTCAAACTAGCTGAGTATGCATGAATTCAAACAGAAATTAAACAGAAACTGGTTTTTATTGTTGTTCAAACTGGCTGAGTATGAATTGACTGGCTGAGAACACTGATGAATTTAAACAGACTGAGTATGCATGAATATGCGGGAGATTATTTGGGTATGCATGAATATTTCTGAGTATGCATGAATATTTTTGAGTATGCAGAAATTATTTCTAATTATGCATGAATATTTCTGAGTATGCATAAATTATTTATGAGTGTGCAGAAATTATTTTGAGTATGCAGAAATTATTTTGAGTATGCAGAAATTATTTCTGAGTATGCATGAATATTTCTGAGTATGCAGAAATTATTTCTGAGTATGCATGAATATTTCTGAGTATGCAGAAATTATTTTGAGTATGCAGAAATTAGTATGTAATTTCTGAGTATGCATGTTGTCAAGTATATGCATGTCTATTGTGCTACAGGGGCCTCGCCAACCAAACACTGTAGATTGTAGATATTATGTGTTGCGGTATATGCGGGAGATTATCGCAGTGGGAAACACAAATTCAATTCCACAAACGGTAAATATTCTTAATTAAATTAAATTTCACTCGAAAGTCAAGTATACTTGTCTTATTTACGTTTTATTGTGTTCTAGTATTATAACAAAAGGCAAGATCCTTACACTCCAAAGGAACTTGATCAAATTCGAGTAGAGTGGATTGAACACTTCATCAGCGCATTTAATCAAGAGGTATTGTGATAATTATTTCGCCTTTATCAAGATCTAACATATATATTATTAATATGTTGTATATTTGTTTTACAGGAAAAGGTTGTCGAAACTGATGTAGCTGCTACTTAGTTAGTTATGCGCTCCTCAATATTTATTTTGCTAGTTAGTACGTACGTTCAGAACTTGGTGTTGATCGAATATGCATGTTGAATTCGTAACATTAAGTGTTTGTAATGATTCTAGCAGTGTAATTATACATTGTAAGAATCAAGGTTTTTAATCTATATATGCGATGCTGGGTTAATTGCAATGATTCTGGTATATAACAGGATTATATAAATATATGTATAAACATATGAAATTGGTTGGGGCCATACAAGAATATACATGGGTTTTATATATTATACACCAGTTAGTCAACCAAACTATTTCACCTTTTACATGCGACTTATGATTTTAGACATCTGTTTCAATGTGGTGTATAAACATGGAGTAGATGGGCAACAATACAGTATACATGTGTTTATATTACTACATACACCGGTTAGGCAACCTATCAATTTCACCTTTTACATGCGATTTATTATTTTATACATCGGTTGTAATGTGGTGTATAAACATGGAGTAGATGGGCGACAAATACATTATACATGTGTTTATATTACTATATACACCGGTTAGGCAACCTATCAATTTCACCTTTTACATGCAACTTATGATTTTAGACATCGGTTGTAATGTGGTGTATAAACATGGGGTAGATGGAGACAAATACATTATACATGTGTTTATATTACTATATACACGAGTTAATTATATCTTTTACATGTGTATAAATACCTTATACATCGGACGTATAGGAAATGGACCAAAGTTGGGCGGCAGATTATACACCGGATGTATGCGACATCGACTTTATACGTCAGATCGCAGTACAACGGTTATTAACCGTTGTAAGCCAATATACATCCGGTGTAAAATGGGTTTTTTGTACCAGTGTTAGAAGAAAAGCCAACTTTTGGTCCAAGATGTCCTTCTCATGGAAAGGCTGCTCGCAAAGGACATGATAAGTCTTCCAAAGATAATGATGAGGCATATGGCACACGTGCGAGGTAGAAAATCTCATGGACTCCCCTTTCCATCTGTAGTCAGAAAAAAATCTTGAATATCACGGGATATACAAAGAGGTGAAAGGTGGTCAGATTCACAACAAGGAATTGGGGGAGTTTACTCTAAAGAAGATGCTATTTCAGATGGGAGAACATGGTTGGGGACGTGTTCCTGATACAAAGGTTAAAGGCAAGAGCAAGGTGTATGAAGACGATGAGATTCAGGAAGTGCTCGATGAATTGCCACACCAGGTTGATGTGCAAACACGTATGAGACAAATATGTTAGCTGAAAGCAGTACTGGTTGAACAAGTTATAAGGATGAATCGCAAGGTCTTGAGTCTCACTAAAGTCCAATCTTCAACTGATGTCAATTCTGAATCAAACTAATCTTCCCCACGTGGTTGTCCCACTCCAAAAAACCATCCCTACCCATATCTTCTAATCTTCTTTTGGTTTCTTTTGCTTGTTTTTTTGTTGTGACTGTTTGAAGGTTGACTAAGCTGTTTGTTTATGTGCCGCTAAAGTGGTTTTTGGTAGTTCCAGTAAGATTGGCACTTACACATGTTTTGGTTTGGTTATATTTTGTGTTGATAATGTGCTTATTTGTGGTGTCTTGATTTCATGTTGCTTTTTTGATGATGTCAAAAGGGGGAAGGATTAGATAGGTTAACATTTTGAGGGGGAATGACTTGCTAGATTCTCTAGGAGTATTTTTCGAAGGGGGGACTGTGTACGTGCTATAGTGAACCTTGTCAAAGTCTAGTCAATTTAGGCTTAGGTTTAATTTAAAAGGTTAAGATGTTTGTCACAATCAAAAAGGGGGAATTTGTTAGAATTTCTTGAGTTTTGATTGTGACAAATGCTCATCTAAGTAAGTGAAGTGAGTGAAGTATTGCGAGTATTGTTTGAGGGAAGTTTCCCCTGTACAGGAAACTCAAGAAAGCGCGATGTTAGTGAGGGAAGCAAAATGGCAGTAAGGGAAGCATGTGGATAGCAACGAAAGCATGAAATGGAACGAGGAACGCGTTCTAGATGTAGGAGGAGACCAGGCACGGTAAAGCGCGTGAGAAGTAGTTAGGCGAATCATAACTAACTTGGAACACCGAAATAAAGATAAAGGAAATCTGGATTGAATAAGAGGAAATTAAATTAAGGTTGTTAGATTAGATATTTTAGTTTTAACCGATAATATTATATCTACTATACTAATAGGTGAATCTACGGATTTAATATCAGTTTATAGGATATTAACATTATCGTGAAGATCTCTTGAGATATGTTATATATATTTTAATGATTAGGGATTAGAAATGTGGTTGCACAGAGAAAACATAGCCTAGGATTAGAGAAGAGAAAACAATATTGTAAGGTTAAGTTCGGGTGCGAGTGAGAGAAGAGAAAACCATATCAATAAAGTATTGTTTAAAATCCTTCTAGTGAAGAACTAGAAGATAGTGATTTTACTCAACATAGTTTTATTGAGGGTTCTACTCAAAATAAGGAGTGCTCTTGTTACTAAGTGCTCTCCTTACTAAGTTTTCCCTACTAAGTGCTCAATCAAATTTCGATGAGACCAATACGACGATACGATCCAACACAGTTGACGGGGGTGTCTCTCGAAATGTGCCTTTTAAATCAGTCAAACGAGGTGTTGCTTGGCAAAAACAATAAAGCACCAGGGGAATTTTCTAATCAAGAAGTGATGCAGAGATTGTGGCGGCCCTAGTAGCGGTGAGCTTAGAGCCTACTGATAACCCCGACTGGGCACGAGATGCAATTTTGGAGGGTGCTTCCTCCTAGATTCAGGGTCCGGTTGTCGTTCCATGTAACGTTGAAGCAAGCTAGTCATCAGAGTCTATTGGCCAGATTGGCTTTTCGATAGCTAACACCTCAGATTTGTAGACATCAGTTGCTCCTCTTGCCGACTCCAGTAACGAAATTCTAATTTCTGACGCCACTACCGTTGCTGGCGAGCATCTCAAGATGAAAGTTGTCATGCCCTGTGCTTCTTTTGTCCTTTTAGAAAGTTTGCCATGCGTGGAGACAGCTACTGATGTGACTAGGACCTCTAGTGCGATTGAAGCTTAAGTAGAGGTTATCCTATTAGCATGGAGGTAGTGGGTCTGTCACATCCTAGTCCTATTTTTGAATGGCCTGATCCTAGATCTGCTTTAACAATCTTGGGCCAAAGAAAAAGAAGAGGGCAGCCCAGAAGAAAAGGTTCATTAGTGGAAAGTTCGATTGGACATGTGGGATCTCTTAGCTTGGGCCCAAGTACAAGGACAAAAACTAAAGAAGCGTTGGGTCAGGCGTATGAGGTTGTGGATCCAATAATTCCTAAACGGGCTCCCTCCTTGAATCCAGGTACGTTTTCTAAAAATCTTTATTTATTCCAACTGTTTATTCACATGATTTTCCAGGAGGAGATCTGCACTTTTTTCTTGTTTTGACGGGCAATTCTTTAGAGGATGGTGAATTTCGTCCACATTATCGTATGGCATCGGGCGGCTAAGCCACGGATTGTTTCCCTCGCGGGTGGTCCTATCTCCGGTGAAATTCAATTATTGTCTAAATTTGGAATTATCATGATGCTGGAAAGTATAGCTTTCCCGCTCAATCAGTTATATCTTACTACTAGAAAAACGGCTTTTTAGCCCGGGCGTATAAGGACATAGAGCCCGGATATACCCAAAACGATCCGGGCTTCAGGTCTTTGGACTAAAAGGTATAGAGCCCGAAGCACCATTCACACATGCCCGGGCTCTATAGTTGTAAGAGAGCATGCTTGACAGAGGTTGTTTATCCCGGACTACTTTCACACAACTCCGGGCTTTATAGTTAAAATAGTGCACGGATAACAAAGGTTTTTAGCCCAGATCACCTCCCTTATTAAATATCCGGGCTGTATACTCTAATCCCAGTACTAATTCACTTTCCTGTATACATCAACATTAATAATCTGAAATTTCAATAATGTATAACACACATTAATAATCTGAAAGTTATAATAATAATCCAAATATCATAAATCATTATTTTAACATCCAACATACAATATATTCCTCACTTAACTTCATAGTCCTAATTGATTGATTGTCTTCCTACAAATGAATTTCAATATTGTTTCATAGATCCAAATCCACCTTCATATGATAAATCATTATTGATATTTGACATCCTGTAAATGATAATGAACATATTTTAGATAATTATAAAAAAATCAACAATAAAAGATAGTAAAAAATACACAAAAGGTACTAGCTAAAGAGATAAAACATAGGAGAAGGTAGGAATAAATTCAAATTGTAAAGATTTACACAAACCTTCAGAAATAATGAGCATCAAAGATATGTGGTGCCTGGAAGACGACCCAAAACAACTGCAACACATTATGAAGATCAACTGAATGTAAATTTAGTAGCTATTCAAGGACACTTTTTAAATTATATTCTGTATTAACTCACAAACATGGGGGTTTGCTGATTCATGAATCACAAATGCAAGTGAAACTCCAACCTACAAATTCAGACATGATGAAGATCAACACATGCCTTACTGATTCTCATTCTTATTAAGTAAGTATTTACTTACCCCAAAAAGAACGTCAATCTCTATACTAAGGAATAAAGTAGTTAAAAAAGTTATGGTTCAAAGAACAAAATCTTTTTTATCTATATGCCATAAACGTATAGCCTCTTCATAGTCCATATGCAAAGATAAAGATAAAATATCAAGAACAAAAGCCAAAGACATGAACATATGGATTTGGAGTACAGACTCACCAAACCCATAACAGTAGATATCACAATGGCAGCTAGAGCGCACTGTCTTAAGCATACAAATTACAATGGTAAACAAAAACCTGCGGCATGTCTTCAAATAATTTAGTCATGAACAGAAGAGCACATCCCATTATCATCCCCGAAATAACTCCTGTAAAACCTGTTTTTGCACCACTCCCATTGTTCACAGCTGATCCCGAGAAAGAGCGTGAAAGATAAAAGTTTATTATGAGAGATGAGAATATGCATTGATCTAGTTGTGAGAATAAATCATAAAAAAATCAGAATACATCAATTTGGTGAAAGACAAATTTTCACCTGTAGTTGGGTATGATGGAGACTCCAAGACCAAATAACTGCAAGTGATAAAGTTTGATTTTACAAAAAAAATTACCTTTGTTTGCCAATAAATAAAGTTAGAATACCTCTTGTTTTGAATCCAACTCATAGCCATCTTTGCTTCCAACGCTTTAGCTATTCCAACGGATTCCTTCAGTCCATATGCAAATAAAGTAAATTACTAATGTATATGAAAATGAAGAAAGTGTGAAGCGAAAAGTATGGAGATTCTTTTACCAGTATAGGAACACTAGTGATAAGGCATGCAACTGGAATCGAGGTGGTGAAGTATGAGAAACCAGTGATATGATTCATTAATCTCTCTCATTATCAGGCAAAACAGAGATGGCTAATTCCATGAATTGGTTGCTTAAGTTACTTTTAGTTATCAAGGAATTATAAATCACAAGATGTGATTGATGAAATCCAAAGAACCAAGATTGAAAATTAATTTATACATGTTTGTTAATGTATTCAATTTTGCATATTAAAACTGCAGCATGAACAAGATTAGTGCATATTTACGTTTTGGTCATAAATTTTAATTTAATTTTCTTAAATAAAAAATCATATTCATGCATTCTCACCACACTATTTTCACAAAAGTTGTACCCAATACAAATCCCGTAAGAGGGCTTGCTGCACGAAGAAATAGCAAGTACTTCTTTGTTTTCCCCTAAACATAAATGGTCATAATGCATATTAATTCAAATCTGGTCACATAATACACTGCACAGTAGCAGACAAAAAGCACGTAATTCAGTCTTAACAAATGCATCCAACCTTTTTGTTGCTTGTATGTGAAGAGCAATGTCTATGGATTCGGAGTTGTGTTACTGGAGCTATTGACAGGGGTTCTAGTAATCGATCCAAAGCGTCCACACAGGCAGCAAAATCTAGTTGATTGGACAAGACCTATCCTATCTAAGAAGAACAAGGTGGATTCAATGATGGATACAAGATTGTATGGGCAGTACACCATCAAGGCCGCACAAGAAATTGCTAAGCTTACTTCTAAATGCCTACAAAGAGAACCGAAAACGCGACCGCCCACGGAAGAAGTTGTTCTAGTGCTGGAGAAAATTGTGTGATAGAAGAAGAAATAGAAGAAGCAACAATTCATGGTCATTTGATCATGCTTCTATGAAACTGGTGTTGTAGAAAACATTGATGGAGTTTCTTGAGCACATTTGAGTGTTTGTGTAAAAGTTATTATTGCTTTACAACATGAAATCAGTACGAATTCTTCATAATTAAAGACACGTGGAACAAAAAATGTACAAATTTATCCATTCATCCTTAAAAATCTAATTATACTTTTTATAAACACTTTCCAGTGAGTCGGCATGCACTAAATCCACCCCTAGTAACAGGTGATGTCACAATTCACATTGCTGTTTTTGCTAATTTCGCCCTTGAAACGTTAATCTATTAAATTGTTTTCCATACTGTTAAGTTAACCAAAATAAATAGAGACTATTTCGAACAAAGTAAAAAGTGAGCATATTACACACTATATACTCCAACATCAACAATACGTAATCTGTATAGGCTTAATATTACAAAAAACTGTAAATTGCAGGTAAACTAAGTGGCAAACTAAATAATTTGCCCCCATCAGAGAAAGAAAATAATGCTTAAGAATAAAAAACATAAATTGCTAAATTCCGTGATTTTTTGAATAAAACTAGAGGTAAAATATTGATTTTTGAAGTATACCATTAAGAGGCGACGCTTATATAGACAAGGACGGTTGCAAAACATTCTTCCATATGCCCTGACATACATTATTATAGCCACGCTTAAGCTCGCCGAGATAAGCGAAAAGAGCAGGTGACGGAGATCATATGGAGCTATTTCATACACAACAAAAACATTCAGGAAAATCGTGAGAACAAAAACATATTCACATACAAAAAAGATTGTTTCAAAATAGAAGGTTGGATGCAGGGATGTTGGATCTTCAATTATGTAATACATGGCTTGGAGTCACAAAGTATTCAGTCAGTACTTTAGTAGGAACAAAATGACAAAGTAAAGTACATGGAAAGCAAATTTTGTCCTGTCAGGTATATTGTGATTAAGCAACTGACTTGAGGAAAATATGCAATGCATAAAATTAAGACTGAGAAAGTAAGTAATTTACACTCATTATGCACGACATGAATGAATGATCAGAAAGCATCGAGAAAACACCGGCGGACAATTCTATATGTACAATTTGTACTTGTATCTAGCATATATCTAACTATTTAGCCGCCAATTGCAGCAAATAAAACACTATTTGTTCAAACATACTTATTGTGTGATCAGACTAGTATTAAGAAAATCAAGTCTGGTTTACTTGCGATGAGCATGAACTATTATCTTCGATATTTTACTTGTCTTTCCTTCAGTACCATCTTGTTGCTTCCTTGAATGATATAACACAACTCACTTCCTTAGTTGCTTTCTCATGCTAAATCAAATATCACAAACATTCAAACCCATGTCGAGATAATGGTGCCTCACATTAACCACGAATTTTCAGAAATCAAGATTTAGACTGTACCTGTATAATTATGAGCCCCGTTAACAGGTAAAGCATCAGAATTAGGGATTGATGTCATTTTATCTACCTTCTGCCTTTTTGAATATACAAGACCATCCAACTGACTCTTCATGCTTTCGCTCTTTTCCTGCCAAAGGACTTGAAAATTAGTTCATTTTTAGATATACAATAGCATTCCAAGAGAAGGTGATAAATTATTAAATGTTGTATACATTACGGATATAAACCTGAACCAACGAGCAAACACCCCAAATATAATTCAATACATCTATCAATTCATACTCTACAATCTACATAAACATGCA
Organism: Phyllobates terribilis; assembly: GCF_046119375.1. Classification (NCBI taxonomy): domain Eukaryota; kingdom Metazoa; phylum Chordata; class Amphibia; order Anura; family Dendrobatidae; genus Phyllobates; species Phyllobates terribilis. Next base: position 54,091 of record NW_027366660.1, on the reverse strand, counting down.
GATCTCATATAACATACAACACCAGTAAATAAAAACACATATAAAGTTGATTTTTAAGACCAAAATAATCGTGATTTTCCACTCATAACTTTAAATGGATAGCCATGAAGCACAAGTGTAATTACATTAATCCCACCTTTCTAGATTAATGTTCCTTTCCATCAGCATTGTTAAAGGTATTTTTGGCACACAAAAAACACTTCAATATACTTTTTGACCAAACAAGGCACATATTACATACTGTCACTAACAGTCAGATATGCCAATAACTATCTTTAACGCATTTAGCATACCTTTTCTACTGAGATCATTTTTTTAAGTTGACAGCAGCGCTCTTGCTCTAAATTCACAATCAACCAAAGTTTATTATTAATCTGATACGTGATGTTAGGATAGTATAAGATTTCTCAATAGATTAACATCAGCTAGGAATATAACTGATAGTTTGATGCAATACAGAGAGATGAGAGCAATATCATTAACACACTTGACATCTGTATTCAGTATTAAAACTAAGAACAAATCATATTGTGAGCACATGAGTTATATGCACCAAAAGAAAGTCTTTTATTAGGAGGGAACAAAGTGCCAGAAAAGTCTTCGGTTTTACTCTCTGAATCAAGCACATACATCTAATAGGAGGTTATACATAACGCCATTACGTCTTTTATATCTTAAGCTACAGTTAGCATGATAGAGAAGACTATGTACTGAGAGCTTACTAATTTTTAATACCAATTAAAGAAAAAAACCTTTCACTAAAGAGCTTTGTGTATCTTTGAATGCTCTGACATGTTTGCCATAGCTTCTCCAGCAGAAAAAAACCTTTCACTAAAGAGATTTTCACAAACAATTTATCCTTTAATCTCATTTATTAGGTTCAGAAAACCATTGGCGTGAAGACACAGCAAAACAACTAGAGAAAGACACAGCAGAACAACTAGAGAAGCTAAAGTGTTTACAAGTGGCTTGAGGATGTCTCAAATTACGAGACTCAAAAATAACAACATGATATGGAAGCGTTTGTTAGCACAAGAGAAATGGACGACAATAACAGAGGATGAACATCCAGATCTCACTAACAATTTCAGATAGGAAGATTTACAGTAGCATTTGAACTAATTCAACAAAGAAGTAGACGATCTAGCAAAATCATTGACATACCTTATTAGGTCATCCCTGAGAAGAACTAGGAGAAGGACAAGTAGATACCTTCTCTTCCTCCTATTAGAGGCGAATCAGGTCAACCTGATATTGATGATGGAAAGTTAGGTCAACCTGAGATTGACGATGGCGAATTAGATTGCGAATTCGAGGAGAATGTGTATTAGGTCTGAGGAGAATGGGGAATGGAGAATGCTCACGGAGGAGGTCGACGAGCCATCAGGAGTGGTGAATACAAGCTACCGGGAATGTTGAAGCAAAGAAGAATGGGGCGTTGATGACGAAAGGAGGGCGTTGAAGGAAAGGAAATAAGCACCAAGAAATTGTGCTAATTTTTTTTGTGTTTTTTAAACGAAAAAATAAAAACCAAATACTCCCGCACAAATAAGTCCGGAGATCATGGTAAGATAAAACCCGGATGTTAAAATAGGAGATGTGAGGAAATTTTAGGGGGACTTCCGAGCCGGAATCTAACAAACAAACAATATGCCCGGGTCTTAAGTTGATTGCATAAAGGTGGTATCTATGCTTTTAGCCCGGATGTCAGCAAATAGATCAGGGCAGATAGGTTACACCTATAAAACTGTCTTATCCGATTTAGTCTATTGCAACAATTAATCCCGGATAGTCATAGTCCGAGCTAATAAGTAACGGGCTAAAATGCATTTTGTGTAGTAGATCTAGAGGAAGAATAGAGTTGACATTGTGGTTGTTTTGGAAATGCAACATTCTGGCAGTAGAGCTCAATTGGTTGGCTCGTCTCTTTCCTGGGGTGCAAACCTGGTTGTTGATGCGAATGGCAGGTGTAGGGGTATGTGGGTTCTTCGGGACCTGTTGGTTCATCACAGTTTCAGAACTTGGTAGGAGTGATAGGTTAATTGCAATTCAGTCTGAGAAGAATAGGGTGGAGACGCCCATTATTTCACTTATGCGCCGCCTAATGCTCATAGAAGAGTGAGATTCTAGGAGTCTATCAGAGCCTATTTTAATCAAAATTGTGAACCATTGTTTTTCGAGGGTGACTTAAAATTTATCCTCCATACTCATGAACAAACTGGTGGTTCTAGGCTTCTTCATTTGGATTCTATAAATTTTCAAGATCCTATGGATGATTTACGATTAATCGACTTAGGTTCACTGGACAACAATTTACTTGGTCTTCGGGTTATGCCGTCTCCAATTAAGTTGTTAAGCGCTTAGACAATGTTTTTGCCTCTAGTGATGCCTTCCTTCTTTGGCCTAATGCTTCACTCCATCAACACCGCTTGGGTCCGATCATACTCCTCTACTCTTAGATACTTTTCCTAGGCGTGGGTTTACTCCAAATCGCAACCCTTTCAATTCTGCAGCAATGTGGATTCAACACCACTCGTTTATGGAATTTATGATGGGCATCTGGAATCCAAACAGCCCTATATCGAGTCGTTGAGGCATTTGAAAGATAGTCTTTTGGTTTGGAATAGATTAGTTTTTTGGAACGTCAATGAGAATAGTCCGCCTTGCTCAAGTGCCTTGTTAAAATTCAGCAAGAAATCCTTCGTAATCCCACGTAATTCTTCCTAGATCAAGAAAGGATCGTGAATGCTGAAGTGGATTATGTTTTGCGCAATGAGGAAGTCTTGTGGAAGCAGAAATCAAGGGAAAGTGACTATTGGAAGGTGATCGCAATACCTCACCTTTCCATATGTTAAAGGTGGTTAGGAGGAATAGGAATAGGGTCTAGATGCTTGCTGACCATAATGATTAATTTTGAACCCCTGGAGATTGAGGCGCGTGTGGTGAATTTCTTTGGCAATCTTTATTCTCTTCTTATTGAGGAGATTCACCCTATTTCTATTCCATTACAAAAACTGCGAACCCGTATAGGGTCCCTCTTTTCCTCCCTATTATCCAGCGGATGTTATCTATAAAATCATCACAAAGCTATTTACTAGCTGATTGAAAAATCTAATCCGGACATTACTGGTCCGACCCAAAGTAGCTTTCTTCCTGGCATGTATATCACCGATAAAATCATGCTCACCCAAGAGCTTATTCACTCCTTTAAGACAGGAAATGGTATAGTGGTTACCTTGTGATTATGGTTTACTTAGAGATGGCTTACGATCGTCTTAGATAAGACTTTGCGGTGGATATTCTCTATGATGCCAGCTTCTTGGTAAATTGAATCAAATGGATTGACGACTATATCTCCACTCACACCATGGGAGTTCTCTGGAATGGGGATGAAACAGATGAATTTAATACCTCAATGAGTATCCATCAAGGTGACGCTAACTCATTTTATCTCTTCGTCTTATTCATCGAATGTCTTAGTCATATTATTGAAGAAGCCATTCGTGATGATTCATGGATAATGGTTGTGGCTTCGGTGGTGGACCATCAATTTCTAACATCAGGTTTGGCAAAGATATCCTCCTCTTTGGGGAAGCCTCAGTGTGACAAGTGTAGGTGATAAATCAATGTTTGTCTAGATTTTGCAACTCATCGGGACAAAAGATTAGTAACTCCAACTCCAAAATCATCCTCTCTCCCAATGTTGATAGCTCTTTGTGGGTCCAAATTGAGTTGAGTAGTGGTATGCAAGTCATCGATGACCTTGTTATGTATCTCAGGGTCCCTATCCTCCATAACGTCAAAAACAAAAATACCTTCACTCCGGTGGTTGAAAAGATCAATGTGGGCTTAGCGGTTGGAGGTCTAAGCACCTTAGTATATCTGGAAGGGTGACTCTTGTGAAATATGTCCTTATTTCTATTCCGGTCTATACTATGACAGTGTTGGCCATGCAAAAATCGAATTGCCTTAAAATTAATAAAATCTCTAAAGCCTTCAGTAGGGGTGGTACTCCTCTTCATAAGAACATGCATTTGGCCTCTTGGGAGGTGTTTTTTGAGTCTGAAAGTGAAAGTTGTCCCAAAATTAATAGGGTGGAGGAGCTAAATCGTTCTATCAATGGAAATTTAGTGTGGCGGTTTCTCCATAGTGTTGATGACCTTTATGCACGGGTGTAAGGGATAAATACATCTGCCTTTGCATGGTGGTAAGAGATGACCTCTCGGTGGTTTGAAGATCTAAACGGGATGACTTCGTGGTGAACAAGTGTGTCCAGTGGGTGGGTGGTGATGGACAGCTCACTAGAGTTTTGGTTGACATGTGGATCACAGACCGTAGTCTTGAGAATTGGGCTTTAGCAAACTTTCCATTGGATCAGAGAGATTGGAAGGTGATGGACTTATGGGATGAGGGTATGGGCTGGTAGTGGCATGTGTTAGCCCATCTCCTTCATGTGGAGGTGATTTTGATGATGGTATCCACATTGGTGCTTGACCCGGATGAAGACAAGGACACAATATCATGAAAAGAATAGCGGATGGCAATTTCTCCGTCTCTACCGCCTAAAGCTTGATTACTAACCAAAGGTATGAGTGTTTTCACCGATATCATCCTTTATTCCATAATCTAGGTGCTACATGTGTAGGAACGGGTGCGTTATTTCCTATGGCTAGTAGTGAAAGAGGCTCTTCTCACTAATGATGACAGACGTAAGCGTTTTATCGATTTCGATTATGAAATCAACCCCAAATGGATCTAGATTTGCCCAAATTCAACCATTGAATCTACTAATTTAAAAGATGGAAATACTAACCTTGATCCATGCTTTGCTTGAATTGATTAGTCCACAAATTGATCTTCTCCTCCCTTAACCTTCACTTTGATTTGTCCCTTTGATGGAGAGGAACAAGCTCTTAGTTTGTTCTTGCTTGAGATTCAACCAAAAAACTTCTCTCGGTGCAAATCTTATATATATGAGCAGTTTCTCATCTCTTTAATTCATTTCCTTAACTCCACAATTAACACACTTGATGTGGTCAATATTCTATGAAAACCGTTCAAAGAGAAAGAGCAGTTTCTCCTCTCTTTAATTCATTTCCTTAACTCCACAATTAACACCACAATTAACACCACTTGATGTGGTCAATATTCCATGAAAACCGTTCAAAGAGAAACTGCTCTCTAATTTCAATTTTGTATTTAATTGCCTTAATAAGAGAAGATAAATATAATTAGGTAAGGGAAGAGGGTTAACCATATACCCGAATTTTAACGTCGTTAATCGAAACCGATCCATCACAGTGTCGACTTTAATGTTAAAACTCTATCGATAATATGAACTTAATTTTATAATTAAACCGAGAGACACATATGCCACAATACATGCTATATATAATAAAATATTCTAACATTCTCCCACTTGGCCTTTGTGTCGACTTGATGGTTTAATAACGCTCTCGTATCAAGTCCAATTTCACTTAAGAACCTTCATCAAATTAGGATCAATTGGATCATGGCGGTCTCAAGTCATTGAGCGACATGATTCCTTCCATGTATCACAAACTAATTCCAACTCAATATTATCTCTAATTTGAGAAGCAACTTTAATTCTCAAAACAATCACATGTTATCTAAGAAACATAAGTGTATACACAAACCATAATGATAACATGTCCAATAAACGAAAACATAACCATAAGTGAATTCAAAGTGTCACACACCTAATGAGCAAACCATAATCAACATAACAAGGCTTTATCTATAATACCAATACGCTCTACATGGCCAATGAACGCCTTGGGTGGTAAACCTTAGTTAACGGATCCGCTACCATCATATCAGTCCTGATATGCTCAATGGACACTCTATGTTTCCGCACCTCTTCTTTGACTGACAAGTACTTCAACTCCATGTGTTTAGCACCCTTAGAGTACTTGTCATTCTTCGAGAAGAAGACAGCTGCGGAATTATCACAATAAATTCTCAACGGCCTAGCTATACTATCGACAATACCAAGGTCTGAGATAAAGTTCCGCAACCACAATGCATGGATAGTGGCCTCAAAGCATGCCACAAATTCGGCCTCCATGGTGGAAGTAGCAATGACAGACTGCTTTCCACTCTTCCATGATACTACTCCTTCAGCTAGGAGGAATAAATAGCCAAAAGTGGACTTCCTGCTATCTACACATCCCGCATAGTCTGAATCTGAATATCCAATGACCTCAAGGTTGTTGGATCTCTTATATGTAAGCATGATCTCTTTGGTGCCTTGCAAGTACCTGAGAACCTTCTTTGCAGCTTTCCAATGGTCCATTCCGGGATTACTTTGATATCGACCCAACATACCAACTGCAAAGCTGATATCTGGTCGAGTACATGTTTGAACATAGTTCAAACTCCCCACCACTGAAGCATATGGGATTCCATCCATTTCCTTACGTTCCAATACATTTTTAGGACATTTCATTTTACTAAACTTGTCCCCTTTCTGAATAGGAACTATTCATGCAGAGCATTTATCCATTCTATATCTCTCTAAGATCTTATTGATATATCCTTTCTGAGACAAACTCAACCATCATTGTGATATATTCCGGAATATTTCTATTCCAATCACATAAGATGCCTCACCCATATCTTTCATTTCAAAGTTCTTAGAGAGATATTTCTTTACATCATGTAGCATACACATGTCATTTGCAACAATCAATATGTCATCAACATATAAAACTAAAATAACAAATTTTCTCCCACTGATCTTCATATAGATGCACCGATCAACGGTGACCTCTACAAAGCCATATGACGTGATGGTATCATTAAACTTTAAGTACCATTGTTTAGAAGCTTGTTTTAGCCCATATATTGATTTTCTCAGCTTACATACCTTTTGTTCATTTCCTGTGGCAAAAAATCCTTCAGGTTGGTCCATATATAATTCTTCCTCAAGCTCTCCATTCAGAAAGGCGGTTTTCACATCCATTTGGTGAAGCTCGAGATCATAATGAGCCACCAAAGCCAAACAATCCTTAAAGAATCCTTCTTTGATACTGGAGAGAAGGTTTCTTTATAGTCAATGCCATCTTTCTGAGTGAAGCCTTTAGCAACAAGTCTGGCTTTATACCTTTCAATATTGCCTTTTGAGTCCCGTTTAGTCTTATAGACCCATTTAGACCCAACAGTCTTCATTCCTTTTGGCAACTCTACTAAGTCCCAAACTTTGTTGTCACTCATAGATTTCATTTCTTCTTTCATGGCAATCAACCAATTTTCAGAATTGTTACTTTCCATGGCTTTTCTAAATGAGACCCGGTCTTCATCAAGGCTTATGTCACATTCACTTTCAATAGAATAAACCACAAAATCATTTGGAATGGCAGATATTCTTTCCCTTACAGATCGCCTTAATGGTTCTTGTGGTATACTACTCTCTTCTTGAATTGTGACAGGTTCAACAACTATAATGTCATCTAGTGGAGTTGGCACATCTTCATGTTGTTCTATTGTGTCATTTGACTGTGATGCAACAACAGGAACAACAACTTCAGGTGCAACAACAGGTGAAGGAACTTCAACCTGAATTTCTTGAATGTCCACCTTCCTTTGTTCACCACTCCCACTAGTTTGACCATTTTTCAATAAACCTTGCGTTACCAGTCTCAACTATTCTCGTAATATGGTTAGGATAGTAAAATACATACCCCTTTGACTTTTCAGGATAGCCAATGAATGATCCACTGACAGTCCTAGAATCAAGTTTCTTTTCATGTGGGTTATACAACCTTACTTCTGCTTGGCAACCCCAAACACGAAGGTGCCTTAAACTAGGTTTCCTTCCCGTCCACAGTTCATGAGGAGTCTTAGGAACTGCTTTACTAGGAACCCTGTTAAGCACATACGTTGCAGTCTTTAATGAATAAATCCACAATGAAAGAGGTAAAGTACAATTACTTAACATGCTCCTAACCATACCCATTAATGTACGATTCCGCCTCTCAGCTACACCATTCTGCTGAGGTGTACCGGGCATTGTATACTGTGCACAAATGCCTCTACTTTCAAGTAACTTTGCAAATGGACCTGGACATTGTCCACTCTCATTGAATTTTCCATAAAACTCACCACCTCTATCAGATCTCACTATCTTTACTTTTCTATCTAATTGCCTTTCCACCTCATTAATGAACACCTCAAGGACATTCACTGATTGAGATTTTTCATGCAACAGATATGTATAACCATAACGTGAGTAATCATCTATAAAGGTAATGAAGTACCTTTCACCACTCCAAGAAGGAGTGTCAAAAGGGCCACATATATCGGTATGTATTAACTCAAGAAGCTGAGTGCTTCTCGTGGCTGCCTTCTTTGTAGTATGTTTAGTCTGCTTTTCTTTAATGTAGTCTATACACACACCTAAGTCACTAAAATCCAATTGAGGAAGAATTTCATTCTTTACCAACCTCATTATTCTTGCCTTGGATATATGACCTAATCTTTGATGCCACAAGAAAGCAGAACTTTCATTAGATGCACTACGTTTAATGCCTCTACTTTCTATATTAAACAAGGATTCATAAAACTTAACATCAAGATTAAACCTGTAAAGTGAATCAAACAAAATACCAGTACCATAAAGGTAATCACTTCGGTACAATGAAAAACGACCACGCCCAAACATAATCTCAAAACCTAAATTGTCCAATCTACTTACGGAAACAAGATTTCTAGAACACTCAGGCACATAGAGACACCCTTCAAGATCTACATGACAACCAGCGTCCAAGATCAATCTATAAGTCCCAATGCCCTCAATACGTGCCTTCATCCTGTTTCGCATGAACAAGTAGTGTTCAGCTCCTCTTATGGGCTGGATCGAACTGAATCCTTGCTTAATATGAGACACATGAGTAGTAGCACCAGAATCTATCCACCAAGTATTATTAGGCACTTCTATAAGGTTCGACTCAAAGCAAATAGAAACATAATGCATACCTTTCTTGTCGAACCAAGCCTTCCTTTTCAGACAATCTTTCTTGAAGTGTCCCATTTTCTTACAAACGAAACACTTCTTTTCTTTATGGACTTGGCTCTCGGGTCCCTTCATGAAAGCCTTATCCTTCTTGTCTTTCTTACTTGGTCTTCCATTACTGCTGTTGGCACTTCCAAGACCTACGAGATTAGCAACTTCATTCTTCATCTTCTTTAATCTCCCCTCCTCTTGAACCAACATAGCCTTTAATTCCTAATAGTTCCATTTATCCTTAATGGTGTTGTAGTTCACCTGGAACTGGCTAAACTCAAGAGGTAGAGAGTTCATGATGAAATGAACCAAAAAGTGTCGCTGAATTCCATCCCTAAGGCCTTCAACTTTGCTGCCAAGTTTGACATGTGTGTCACATGATCATGGATTGGCTGAGACCAATCAAACTTTTTCGCAGTCAGCTCGCACATTAGGCTGCCTACAATAGACTTGTCAGCCAAATCCGATTGTGAACACTCGTTGATTTTCAACATGAATCCCTTGCACTCTCTGTCTTAGGCATGGATGGCTTAATACCTTCCGCCATCGTCATCCTCATAAGGCTCAAGCTCAACCTATTGGATCGCTCCCAAGTCTCATACTGAGACTTTTCCGTTTCGGAGCTATCATCTGTAATGGTTGACGGCTCTTTCTCAGCTATGATTGCATGGTCCATCTCATTATACCCAGTGTAAACCGGATCTGTTCTGACCAATCACCATAGTTGAGGCCATTGAACTTCACAACAGAGCTAGCGGATGCAAATAGATTTGCTGAAGCTGCAAACATTTACACATGCTTACCTATTAGTGCTATGAGAATTTAATTCAAATTCATAAACAGTGAAAAAAACTTTAAAGCAAGCATTCAAGCAACCTTTGGGCAATACTTAAACACAAGCACTTTCATCGATGCTAAATATATCCTTTAACAATTAATCATAACATATAGAAATTAAATAAGTATGCTACCTTTGAGTATACATACTATTTAATCCTGGTAGAAATGATTAATCCTTTTCATATTACTAACTATATCCAATGACCCACCTTTGGGCGATCTCCTAGAATATAGATAATAAAATCAATTGATCATTCAAACATACATGTCATTATAGCATCTCTTTAATCATGATCAATTAACATATACTATAATTTTTTTCAATGTCTAAATTTTATACAACAAGGCCACTTTGGTGACTAACATGTCATATGCAATATAAACATCGAATCTTTAATGGGTAATTTTTTTTTAAGCAATCACCCTTTATAAAGCGGAAGCAAAAACTTTCATATACATAATTCCATGAACTACTAATACCAGAATCATGATGTATATAAGTAGTGGTACGTGCTGGAATTAGCATCTCAATCAATCAATCATAATGCGGACTGAATCGACATAACCTTATTCACAAATTCAGTCAAAACACCATAAAGTAAAACGGCAATATCCGAAATACCGATCGTTCTTACGGTGAATTAAACAAATCTAAGCCGCTCTGATACCAATTGTAAGCGTTTGATCGATTTCGATTATGAAATCAACCCCAAATGGATCTAGATTTGCCTAAATTCAACCATTGAATCTACTAATTTAAAAGATGGAAATACTAACCTTGATCCATACTTTGCTTGAATTGATTAGTCCACAAATTGATCTTCTCCTCCCTTAACCTTCACTTTGATTTGTCCCTTTGATGGAGAGGAATAAGCTCTTAGTTTGTTCTTTCTTGAGATTCAACCAAAAAACTTCTCTCGGTGCAAATCTTATATATATGAGCAGTTTCTCATCTCTTTAATTCATTTCCTTAACTCCACAATTAACACCACTTGATGTGGTCAATATTCCATGAAAACCGTTCAAAGAGAAACTGCCCTCTAATTTCAATTTTGTATTTAATTGCCTTAAATAAGAGAAGATAAATATAATTAGGTAAGGGAAGAGGGTTAACCATATACCCGAATTTTAACGTCATTAATCGAAACCGATCCATCATAGTGTCGACTTTAATGTTAAAACTCTATCGGTAATATGAACTTAATTTTATAATTAAACCGAGAGACACATAGGCCACAATACATGTTATATATAATAAAATATTCTAACAACAGATTCCGCCTCCACATTGGAAGATCCCCTAACTGTAGTAGGTTTATTGGATGCCCCAATTCACTAAAGCAGGGAGATTTAGATTGATTTATTTCCGGGGATCGCAAGGTCGGATTTCTTCTCCTTTGATTTCCCAGTGTAGATCCGGACGAACTTGCTAGGTACTCAAAAGAGAGGTACCAACTGGTTGGCGTTAATCAATACGACCCTTCGATAGATCTGGCTCTGGCGAAACAGGTGGGCGTTTAGCAGAGAAGAGTTCGGTGGCGACAAGGCCGGGTTTGTCCGGTAGAGAATTCGCTACTCCTACGCAGCCGCCAGAGAATCTCTTGATATATATGAAAATTCAATGCCTAGAAGTGGGTTGAATGTCAAATGGGAGCTCCCAACGAGAGATTGGGTGAAATTAAAAATGGATTGCGAAGTGCGAAATGGTCGTGCCTCGGCCGACAGCATGATCCAATGACATAGTGGTAAGTGGTAGGTGGATTTGTACATTTCTTAGGGGTTTTCTCCGTTTCTATGGTCGAATTTTTAGGGATCGTGTCGGATTTACCTATTCTTGGTCATGTGTCTTCACGAGGGTCTACATAGAAACAAACTCGCAGTTAGAGGTTCTACTTCTAAATCGGCATGTAGATCATTGTTATCCACTCGCCAGCCTTATTGCTAAGGCAAACGGCTTAACTGGTAGGGGTTGACTCTGTCAGTCCCATCACATCTATTGGAAACTCAATCGAGTCCCTCCCTCATTGCTTCTATGGATTTTTTTCCTTTAGGTCTTCATTTTGGAGGATCCTCCTGAATGTGTTAAGGTTCCGTTCGAAAATATTATTGGACCAGCTACGCCTCGCATTGTTGTATTAAAACTCACTATTTTTAAATCAATACTTAATTACTAAAGCTGAGATTAAGTCCTCCAAATGTCAACTTCCTATTGGTCCACCTCACCAATGAATTTAAAATAATAATTCAAATAACCTATTAAATAATTGCCACATCATTATTAATTTAAAAACTTTAATAGATTATGTTTGAAGATTGAGGATATTCTACTTCTGATTTAAAAAAATTTCACGCAATATAACTAGGACCTAAATAATAGGATTTGAATTTTCTCGAAAATTTTGCATCATATTGTTTTTTTAACTAATAATCTCCTCTTGATATACATTAAATTGTATAAAATCAGATCGTATAATTACAATTATATGCTTAATTCCTTATACATTCCTTGATATTTTCCTTGATATTTGTACTCTCCATCTTCTTCATCAATTAATGATATTCTCTCTTAACATTTTTCTATGTTTACAATCATCGAAGTCCTCCTTAATTCCAACGAAATCCTCCTTAATTCCCCCTTGATTCATTTGAAACTTCATTAATATTATAACAGAGTTAGCGTTTTTACATAAATCTAAGAGAGTTTTTTCAAATTAAGAATCAAAACTTTAATTACTAAAGTTGAGATTAATCCTCCAAATGTCAACTTCCTATTGGTCCACCTCACCCATAAATTTAAAATAATAATTCAAATAACCTATCAATACTTAATAACTAAATTTGAGGTTGAGTCCTCCAAATGTCAACTTACTATTGGTCTACCTCATCAATGAATTTAAAATAATAATTCAAATAATCGATTAAATAATTGTCACATCATTATTAATTTAATAAATTTAAATGATTATGCTTGAAGATTGATGATATTCTGCTTCTCATTTAAAAAAATAGCACGCAATATAACTAGGACCTAAATAATAGGATCTGGAATTTCTGAAAAATTCTGCATCTTATTATTATTTTAGTTAATAATCTCCTCTACATGTACATTAAATTGTATAAATCAGATTTTATAATTACATTCTAATTACAATTAGATGCTTAATTACTTATACATTCCTTGATGTTTTTACTCTCCATCTCCTTCACCAATTAATGGTATTCTCTCTAAACATTCTCCTATATTTGCAACCATCGATGTCCTCCTTAGGCTCTGTTCTGTAATGTTAGATGAATTTTATTTTCCATCTAGATGAAAGATGGTAGATGAATTAAAAGGTAGATCCATCTAGATGAATTTTTCAATTAATTTCCAATATTGGGGATGAACATTTTTTTTACTCATCCCATGAAAACTTGATAAGCTAGATGAATAGAGCTCTTACATTCATCTAGATGAATTTTTGGGACAAAATAGCTGTTCAAAAAGGAGGTAGATGAAGAAATTATAAATTATCCTCTTTTCATCTAATTTTAGGTACATTCATCTAGATGAATGTATTTTGCCGAACGGAGCCTTAATTCCAGCGAAGTCCTCCTTAACCCCCCTTGATTCATCTGAAACTTCATTAACATTATAACATAGTTAGTGTCGTTACATATATCTAAGAGAGTTTTATTAAATTAAAAATCAATACTTTAATTACTAAAGTTGAGGTTAAGTCCTCCAAATATCAACGTCCTTAGGAGTACGTATAACCGAAGTGAGTGAACCAATCCCATCAATTGTTGCAGTTTTGATCCCTCTCTCATTGACATTTAATGTCCAGCTGATTACTTCCAAGAAAGGGAAATTATTGCCCCAACACATGAGATTGTCGAGACGGTCAATGATTACGTGTTGTCTTAACTAACAGGAGAAGAAAGAAGCTATCTTTGCTAAGACAGTATTTGCAGGTCTAATGATAACTATAATACTGATGGTACAACGTATTCAAGTGAGTATCTCAACAATATACGATTATCCAAGATTCCTACTCATGTGTTGAAACTGAAGATAGGTGTTCTTTTGGTGCTTCTCAAAAATATTGATCAACCCTCATGCCTATGTAACGATACGATACTGATAATTACTCGACTTAGAACACACGTTATCCAAGATGACATAATCTAAGGAAGTAACATAGGTCATCAAGTGTACATTCCTTGCACTATACTTTCACCATCAGATACTCGATTTCACTTTAGGTTTCAGAGAAGACAATTTCCATTGATCGTGTATTTTTCTATGACCATAAATAAAAGTCAAGGTCAATCATTGTATCGAGTCGGTTTGTTCCTACTTCAGCCTGTTTTTTCTCATGGACAATTATATGTTGCCCTATCAAGAGTTACACGTAAAGAGGGTTTTAAAGTTCTTATATGTGACAAAAACGGTCAAACCACAAACTACAACATTGAATGTTGTATACAAAGAGGTTTTTTTAAACTTGAACTGATGAGGTATGTCTATCATTCTTCACTATGAATCTCATTAAAAAATTTACTATTTACCTTCCATTTGATTTAATCTAATAATTTATTATACACAATGATTTATATTTTTATCTAAAGGATGGGCAAGTGTATATCCTTGGTGTTGAACTCATTATTGCTAATTCCAGCAATAATTCACATGTATATACTTGTGATAGATGTTATTCTTGATATATTTCTAATACGCATTTCAACTGATAATAACTTGCATTAACGTGAAATTGCAGTTGAGGTGATTGATGTGAGTGAAGTTCTTCAAGAGCTTGCTTATTTGTCAAATGTTTCATCAACTCAGGTATTGATAATTATAACACTAACTGATAGGGGAAATGCACATTTTCCTAATTTAGTAGATCATGTTCATTTGGTTAGATGATGCCCATTAACTAATATAATTATATTAGAGATCCTGGATTAAATCCCGCATACATAGCCGTCTATGGTGAAATGGGTCAACAAATTTCACGTTACTTTGTTGTTCTTTATCAATTTGTTTTCTATCTTATAAATTTTATATCGTTTAGATTTATGTAACGACACTAATTATGTTAGAAAATTTAAACTCCCGTGCATGGCACGGGTCTTAAACTAGTTAATATGTATTTGAGAGTCCTGCATCTCTTTTACCAAAAATAAAATAAAAAATATTTAGAGAAATTTGTGAGGCATCTCGTTCCATAACCTTTGCAATCGGCAATTCAGTTCAGCCTTCTAGAGGTTCCCATTACATTAAAATTATCCAAATCTGTCAATCAGAACTTCCTTGAGCTTAAAAAGCATGTTACGTTGTATTCTTTATGAGAGGCAATATTCTAGAACGAGCAGTGGATCCACAGTTGAACTTGAGAGATTACGTCAAAGAAGCTTATGTTCATCCAATTTTCAAGAGGGTAAGAATATGAAAGTGTAAAAGAAAGAAAGAACCATCAATTTGGATGTAGTTATAATAGTTGTGGCTCAACTTGATGATAACAATGTACGAATTACAAATAGGTGTACAGTTTACAAGTACAAGACCAAGTTGAGCCAAGTCATCATCGATTTATCTTATTAGCATTAGTACAGATGCAAAATTATCCTACTTTTCTATAGCTATAACAAGGCTACATCTAAATGAAGGAATCAAGGGACTATTTCTGTTGGGACTGGAATAATAATATAGGCCCAACTTTACTATAAGTCCAAAAGCGTTCTAGGTCATAAAACCATTATAAATAGAACGCTTCGTCATAAAAAAACGGAGGAGGGGATTAGGGTTTATTAGGATTATTGAATGGCAAAAGAAAGCCTAATTGGATCGTTAGTAACGTGCTGATCATAGAATGGCCACTCTAGCCGGAGAAACAGGGGAAAACCTACCTTGTTGAAGCTCCGTTCGGGCATATTAATTAGGATTATTGAATGGCAAAGAAAGCCTAAGGAGGGGGGGGATTAGGGTTTATTAGGATTATTGAATGGCAAAGAAAGCCTAATTGGATCGTTAGTAACGTGCTGATCATAGAATGGCCACTCTAGCCGGAGAAACAGGGGAAAACCTACCTTCGTTATATAACAATGAGTTGTAAAACATACATCTCAACCAAGGTAAATCAATTTTAAGCATCTTAATTAGTTCAATTATATTTGAAGGCTCCCGTTCGGGCATATTAATTAATTAGTCTTGGGTAAACCATGACTTATTCACACCGCTTGTATCGTATTTACGGTACTTAATATCGGGTAAATTTTACTAGAGGTACGAGATTCATCCCCCCTCTTGGACAAGTCATCCGGTGAACGGAGCACATATCTCCATATTCTTAATGCTCATTTGTCAAATACATCAAATATGCATATTTAAATACATTAATGACATGAGCATTGGAGATCCCGTCCCAGAGGCCCCCACCTCCGGTTCTGGACCTTTTGTAGGGTAATTAAAGATATCAAATCAACTCACAGACAATTGGCAAGAAAAAAAATACGTGAAAGGATGGAAAAAACCCTTGAAGATGGAGTGTTGCCATCTTGCACCCACTGGAGCAAGATACGGACAAATCCGGGATTCAACATTAGCGCCGTCTGTTGGAAACTTCCTCACACCTTTGTACGGTACCCGATGCGCCGAGAGCTCTCACTCTAGCCCTCGAGGAATGTCGGATAAATTTAAAAGAAAAAGTCAAGAATATAAGATAATCCTTAGGTAATTACTTCGCTGGTTTTTCACGAGATAGCAACACCCATGTGAAAGGGGTGAATGAGATGTTTATCTAACTCACCTCGAGTGGGAAGATCGCACGAATAAATGAGGTCGAGTGAGAAGGTTATCCTCACCCGACTCGACGAAATATGTGACTTATCTTTGGTTCTTTTTGAACTTTACGCATGCATGACATACAAGCATACATCTTCTAGTTATCAAAATAGTAAAATAAAAACAATCGCGTATTTTAGGCGAGGCAACGCGCTAGGGCTGCACGAAGCCTTATAGACGAATAAACGGTACAAGTGAGAGTGACTTAATCACTCGACCGAATGAGTAGAAATCCATCCAGCTTGGACTGCGTCCTCGGGGAACAAGGCCTCGAGCCACTCACGAGCAATAAAGCCAGCATAAGCTGTGTCATCTAGCGTTGAAGGGGTCGATCCTGTCACTAACATAACATATCAGCTTGGACTACATCCTCGGGCAGAGGGACTCAAGCCAGGCACGAGCAACCATATCAACTTGGATTGCGTCTTCGGGGCAGAGGGCATCGACCCAGTCACGAGCAACCATATCAGCTTGGATTGTGTCCTCGGGGGTAGAGGGGCCTCGAGCCAGACACAAGCAACCATATCAGCTTGGACTGCGTCCTCCGGGAAGAGGGCCTCGAGCCAGTCACGAGCAACCATATCAGCTTGGACTAAGTCCTCAGGGCAGAGGGCCTCGAGCCAGTCACGATCAACCATATCATCTTGGAATGCGTCCTCGGGGCAGAGGGCCTCGATCTAGTTACGAGCAACCATATCATCTTGGACTGCGTCTTCGGGGCAGAGGTCCCCGAGCAGTCAAGAGCAACCAAACCAGCTTGGACTGCGTCCTGGGGGGCTAAAATCCTAGAGCCAGTCACAAGCAACCTATTTAGCTTGGACTGTGTCCTCGGGGGCTGAAAGCCTCGAGCCGATCGCGAGAAACCCATTTAGCTTGGTCGGTGTCATCGAGCACTAAACGCGTCGAGCCTGTCACGAAAAACCTATTTAGCTTGGACTGCATCCTCGGGGACTGAAAACCTCGAGCCAGTTACGAGCAACCCATTTAGCTTGGGCGGTGTCATCGAGCGCTGAATGCGTCGAGCCCGTCATGAGCAACCAATTTATCTTGGACCGCGTCCTCGGGGGATGAAAGCCCCGAGCCAGTCACGAGAAACCCATTTATCATGGCAGTGTCATCGAGCGCTAAACGCGTCGAGCGTGTCAAGAGCAACTAATTCAGCTTTGGCAGTGTCATCAAGTGCTAAATGCGTCGAGCCTGTCAAGAGCAACCCATTTAGCTTGGGCAGTGTCTTCGAGCGCCGAACGCGTCGAGCCTGTCACGAGCAACCATTCGACACAGGCTGAATCATCGAGAGCTATACGCCCCGAGCCAGTCACGAGTAGAAAAAGAGACATCAGACTAAATCATCGAGAGCTATACGCCTCGAGCTAGTCACAAGTAAAGAAAAAGACAAGGGGGTGTAAACCAAAAAGTGCATATACAAATCCTCGTATTATATGGACTGAAGGATTTATGATGTCAGGACCATGTAGAGTCTATTCGGAGGAATATTATGGCTTGTAAGATTTAGAGCCATCATTCTAGAAAAACCATTATCTCGCGACCCTTCATTTTAACCTTTTTCTATCTAAGCGAGTCACGACAAACACATGAAAAGAGAAGTACACACGATGGCATAATAACTCACGCAAACCAGAAAAATCAAAATGAACATCGATCCTGGCACTGGCCGCGGAAGATATCGGGGCTGGTCATCGCGTAAAGAGTCCTACGCTTGTCAAAGCATGACCTTTCTTATAAGTCTGTGTCAAGTTGTAAGGTTGCATTAATTCTCACTGTTATAGAGGTGCGACCTTATCTCACCGAGCACCTTCTATATGGTGTAAGCCTCGGCTGGATCGCCGAGCAACCTTATATATGATATAAGCCTCGGCTCTACCGCCGAGCAACCCTATATATGATATAAGTCTCGGCTCCATCACCGGATGACCTTGTGTATGATGTATACCTCAGTTTCATTGCCGAGAAATCTTGTATATATTTAAGCTCCGACTTTATCGCCGAGCAACCTTTGTATATAGTGCAAGCGACTTCCGAATAACAGAACAACCTTGTGGCAAAGAAAGCCATTGTGGAGTCGCAGAGCTTTCTACGAAGCGTGTAGACTTTCGCCTCGACAAGAAGCAATTCCAAAACAATGAAGCCTTCGTTCTCGCGAAGAAACAAAGCCTTCGTTTCACGAAGCAATAATGCCTTCAATCGCATGAAGAGAGAGCAAAACTCTCGTCTTTTGAAAGTTCTAAGCATCTACCTATGGAAAAATATAGTGGAGTATACTAAGATAGTTGACTGAATTATCCCCTCGTAATGAGGAGCGCTCCACGATCACCATCTCGAGTATTCAAATTCGGGATCACGAGCATCATTGGGGTTAACGATTCGTCTTGGTTTCCTTAGAATAACAACAAACCAAAAGCTCATGGCTCAGGAATTCGAAGCCTTGCATAGCGTGTAATCCACGTGGATACAGTCACTCGGGGATCTATTGCCCAGTTGGCATGTACAATCACTCGGGGCTCTATCGCTCAGTTAGCAAACAACAAACATAGACGCTCGGGCTCCATCGCCTAGTTTACGAAAATAAGCAATTCGGAACTCGACCCCGACGTACCATGATCAAACGACTTGGTCTAAAATATATAATGGAAATAATAGTTCTTCAAAAGAACTTTGCGTATATGGAGACGAGAAAGCAATAATCGATGTGACGTCGTATGAACATGCATGAAGATGGTGCACTGAACTCGTACCCAGTCCCTTTGTTAAATTAATACAAGTTGAGAGCTCTACTTTCTCGGCTCCTATCTACGACCATTTGGTTGGGATTCATTCATGATCGAATAACCCACTGGCGAATTTCTAGAAATAACTTTTGGAGATTTCACACGCATCCACCGAGTTTAGTCGTATTTTGTCTCACGCGGCTCCGTGACCTCGTAAAAGATAATGGCATTTCCTTAAGATGTCGTACAAGTACATGTGTCCGAAAATTTGCATAAAAGATCGTAGAAATATTCAAGAGACGCCCGTATGAAGTATAAAACTCAAAAGAGGTCCAACTAGGCAAGTCTTCTCCTTCCCTCCGTGAAGTCGAAGGACTTGCGGGGCTGGATGTTGGACCGGAATAATAATATAAGCCCAACTTTACTATAAGTACAAAAGCCTTCTAGGTCATAAAATCATTATAAATAGAACGCTTCATTATAAACAAACAGGGAAGGGGATTAGCGTTTATTAGGATTATTCTATGGCAAAGAAAGCCGAATTGGATCATTAGTAACGTGCTGGTCGTGGAATGGCCACTCTCTCTTGAGAAACAGGGCAAATCCTTCCTTGTGGGCCCTCGCTCCAGCCACTGTACCTCCTTCCTCCTCGACCTCGATCGGAAACGCAAGAGTAGGTCTGACGAGTTCCGATCGCTTTCTCCACCTTGCCGGGAACGCAAAAGCGAGCGCCTTGAAGCCCGTACACCCATTCGACCTCACACCCTCGACCCTGTGGCGTCGCACCTCTCGAGGTTCACAAGTTCCCAATCGTAGGATGTTGATCCCATCCCCGTCGTCGAGCCAGCCACCAGAGAACATGGCGAGGTTCTCAATCCCGCATCCATCGTCGAGCCGACCGCTGGGAACAGGGCCAGGTTCTTGAGCCAACCTTAATCGCCGAACTCCACATTGTCGAACCTCTCGATTTTCACCGGATGTGATTAGAACCCCTCGAGCTCATCCCTTCTAGTCGAGCCACTCAAACTCGCCCTCTCTATCCATATGTCCTGGATTCGGTTCCTTCGAGTCATGGTCAAACTCCACGTGGACCTCTCGGCGTGTCCATCTCACTGGACCGCCATCGGTGATGGGTTCCTATCCTCGTCGGAGCCCAATTTCTCAGACCTACCTCGTCGAGCCTGAGGTGCGCCGTTCCCGTATCATCCAGGGAAGAAGATGAAGACAGATTCAAGGGCTCAAAGTGGGCCTCTTTCTCATTTGGGTTGTCCCTCCGCCTCAGCCATTACGTTTGGCTCCTGCGTGTTTGGGCTCCCACATGTTTTGGGCCTGATTTTCGTTAGAGAAGGGATGTTGAACCAGCCTAACTTCATTATATAACAATGAGGAGTATAACATACATCTCAGGCAAGGTAAATCAACTTTAAGCACCTTAATTAGTTCAATTATATATGAATGCTCTGTTCGGGAATATTAATTAATTAGTCTTGGGTGAACCATGACTTATTCACACCGCTTGTATCGTATTTACGATACTTAATAGCGGGTAAATTATACAAGAGGGATGAGATTCATCCCCCCTCTGGGACATGTCATCTGGAGAACGGAGCACATGTCTCCATATACTTAATGTTCATTTGTCAAATACAACTCATATGCATATTTAAATACATTACTGACTTGAGCGTCTGAGAGCCCGTCCCGGAGGCCCCCACCTCAGGTTCTGGACCGTTTGCAGGGTAATTGAAGATATCGAATCAACTCATAGATGATTGGCGAGAAAAGGAATACGTGAAAGGATGAAAAAGCCCTTGAAGATGGGGTGTTGCCATCTTGCATGCGCTGGAGAAAGATACAGACAAATCTGGGCTTTAATAATTTCCACATAAATTTAGCAGCCTTAAATCAAAGAATAACTTTCTAAGAGAGCCTGAAGGCTTGGGGAGACCATTCAAATCCAATTTGTTTTCAGCATTACAAACCACAACTTAGATGTTAAAAAATACACCAGATGTCATAAATGAACTATGCACATCAATGGAGATGTTGTTCCCCAGTCAACACCAAAATCCTCTATAGAAAGTCACATGTTTTTTAGTTGGTCAATCAAAAGACTACGAAGGAATTTTTGAAGCTCTTGAGATGTATTCGCTGCAGCAACAATCTAATGAGCGCGGAGATAGAAGGGTGAGTTAGATGGAACCCGCCATGGATGTGATTTGGGGAAGAAACGGAATATACTGTTGATGCAGAGAGAAAGCAAGTTGTGTGACACGAAGCAAAATCGAATATATGTTCAACAGCAAGGATTTTCGGCTCTATTTGTGTGTTCCATCTTGTAATTTCATATTTCGCGGGATGAAAATATATTTTCTATTATTAATTTCAATAAAATTATTATATTTAATTGGAAAGGAGTTATGTAAATTGAAGACTAATGGCGTAAAATGAAAACAAAAAATGCAAGCCGGATGTCTTTTATGCATGCCAAAAAATGCAAGTCGGAGATCCTTTTATGAATGCTAAAAAATTCAAGTCGGAGAGCCTTTTATGCATGCATAGCTCGATATATACTTTTAACACATTAGCATGTACTTTTAGCACATAACCCTAAACTTTTCACACATACGCATGCACTATCATCACACAAACTTGTATTTGATTTTACATGCGTTGTCAGTAGAATTTGAATGCATTTCAAAAATAAGCATGCATTTTCAACACATATACCTACGCTTCCGATACATAAGCATGTCCCTTTTAACACGCACTTTCAACACATAAGTTTGCACTTATCAAAACATGCACTTTAATATATAATCATGCACTTACAATGTTTGATCGTCGGTCAACCACCGGAGGACCTCACCGACTGTCGGACCACCGGTACCGCAACCACCGGACGATCGCCACCGCCGGATCACCGCTTCCTTTGGATCGTCACTTGACTACTTTATTTCCCTATGTACAGATGCATGCTTATTCATTGAAAATGTGCATTCTTATGTATTGAAAACACATGCTAACGTGTTGAATGTGTATGATTGATTGTGTATTGAAAGTGCATGCTTTGTGTATTGAAAGTGCATGCTTATATATTAAAAGTGCATGTTTATGAGTAAAAAATGCATTATTACGTGTTGAAAGGCATGTATTGAAAGCTCGTGCTTATGTTTTAAAAATGCATGCAAATGTGTTGAAAGTACATGATTGCTTGTATTTTTTCGCCAAACGTAAAAATCATTAATGTCTTCCAAAACTTTTAGCGTTCATACATCCTGCTCAACATAGCTCTCCCTCTTCTACCTCTAGTATTGAGCTTAGCAACATCCTAAAATGACAAATACTAAAGATGTCTCTAGTTACACTATCAACATTCACACCAGTATTGTTAATGATTACATCATCACGCAATTTCCACATGTAATAAATAACTCCCATAAAAGCAAGTACGCCGCTAAGAAATATGTTGTCCGATCGCCCCGGGAATGCAGCGAAGCAATCCCACCAAGCGTGCAAGGAAGAATGTCGAGACGAAACACCCTGCCAGGTCATAACATTAGCCAAGATAACAGTAACAAATCTGCACTCAAACCATAACTGTTGTATAGTCTCACTTCCTCCCCTACATAAGAACATCTATCATCAATTGTCGCAACCCATCTACGCATATTGTACTTGGTAGGAAGCCGATTAAGTGACACAAGCCAGAAAAGAAACGGGCACTTTCTTGAATAAATACCATTCCATACGATTTCGCACCACGGGACGGCAACAGTGGGTGGCCTAAGTGTCTGTAAACCGACATGACATCCATCTTCCCCGTAGTCGTACAATAGCGATCCGCACTCGGTGGAATGAATGTCAACTAGCTCAATATCTCATCCTTTACAAGGACCACACCTTTCCACAAGCAAGAGCAGCCCGATGAGGACTTTGACTACAAAATATCTGCCCCCCGAAGAAGATTTTGTCTAGCCTAAACAGTCCAAATGCTCCTCCTATTACATATCAAATAAAAAAACACCGGAATAGCAATGTTTTGTTCCATGAAAGAAGTTCCTTGAACACAGTCCTCCTCTATCAAGAACTCTACATACATTCCTCCAAGCCACAAGGGCACGCCAATTGCCAACATCCCCGGTCCAAAGATAGGATCGAAAAATCGATTCAATCCACCTAATGATAGCCTTAGGAAAAACAATAACCTGCATCCAAAAATAAACAATACTCCCCATTATAGATTTACCGATTTGCATCCTCCCCGAGTATGATAGGTATCTCACTTGTTGTCCTGAAATAGCACTATGTAACTTATTAATTAGGGGTTGGAAATCACCTCTCTTGAGTTTCTTGGAGTGCAAGGGGGTAGCAAGATACTTGACGGGGAGACACCCAGTTTGGAAGCCCATAAAATCAGCTAGTTCCCTTCTATGATTTGTATCCACACCCCAAAGAAGATGCATGTCTTATTCGGGTTAGCAATTAGCCCCGACTCATAAGCAAAAGAGCATAGTTCCTCCTTAATTATCCGCGAAGAAGACATAATCGGCTTACAAAAAATAAGAAGATCATCTGCAAAAGCAAGCGAGGTCAACCTAAGCTACTTACATCGTGGATGGAAGTAAAACCCGCTTAGCGCACTCGCTCTATTCATACATCGGTTGAGCATCTCCATAATAAGGACGAACAAGAGAGGCGACAGCTGATCCCCCTGCCTCAGACCACGAATCCTTGAAGAAACCCTCCGGTTCTCCATTGATGATAATCGAATAAGATGGTGTATTCACACACTCCATAATCCACCCAATTATCTGGTAAGGGAATCGAAGTACTCAAGTGTACTTCTCAAGAAACTACAACTAACACAATCATAGACTTTTTGCAAATCAATTTGAACGAGGAATCTCGGGGAAGTATACTTACCATCATATCCTGTTAGTTGAGCTTTAATAGTCTTATTAAAGCTTAATCTATTTCTCTTTGTTTTGATGATAACAAACTAATATGTTTAATCTCTTAGTGTTTTTAAGCTTTCCAAGTTATTGTAATATCTGCTGGGATGCGCTTAAGTCACTTAGAGATGGCGCTTCGACTGTCCTCAGTCGCGCTTCACACCAAGCAAAGAAAGCAAGTTTCGCAAGCGGTGTTCAATAATCCCATTCAAAGACCAGAAGCGAGTTTAGGCGAGCTTCTAAGGCATAGAAGATGCGCTTGAATGAAGTTGAAGAAATGTTGATCACGAGGTTCCACCATAGCACAGGGTGTACGCTGTCGCAGAAGAGAACTGCCAAAATGCAAGTGAAGGCTGGTGAGCGGGAGAATTCAAGTTGTGTGCACAAGAGGTGTGAGAAGAACTTGAAGGCTTTGAGACGCATATCCAGGGATCGCCAACGTGGAGAAAGTTAGTTAGAGCAGTGGACACGGATTGCTGAGGTGGCGTGCATCAACAAGTTGAAGAACAAAACCAAATTAATCCAAGCGGCTGATTATCTCTTGCAATTTGATCAAGGCGCACGGAATGATGAGGTGGCAATATGCTAAGTCTAAGTTTGTTACACGAAATTAAGTTAGAGTTGTAGCTTAAGTTTTGTGTATAAATAGTGAACTGTTGCATTCACTCTAGGTATTACAAAGTGAGGAATTCAGAGAGAAGCTACGAGAGCTTAAGTATTTACTAAATTGTAATCAGCGAGAGGTGAAGTGTCATTGTTCTAGAGCTGAACTCAAGTGTTGTAAGGAGAGAGTCTATGAGTGAGCTTCAAGAGTTGAAGCGAGAGATTGTAACCTTCTTCTATCTATACAAAGTAGTGCTGAGTTTTATCCCGAGTCAATTAGTGACTTAGGGTTCTCACCGTTTGGAAACTCTTTATGTGCAAATCTTAGTGCGCTTTAAACACTTAAAGCGCGCTCTTATTGTTGTCTGACTTCTTCCCCGTCTAAGGACTTTAGTAAATCAATTACTAAGTGTCCTACACTGGTCAAGCGCATCTCCAAGTATTAAAGCGCAATTCTATACTTGAGAAGCACATCTAAGACTTAATGAACCTTAGAAGACATTGAACAATAGTGGCTTAATAAACACGAACCTACAATTGGTATCAGAGCCAGGTTTGCCTATTTTTGCACTAATCCTTTTTGCAGATCATAAGGATTTTGAAGAGTAAGAACATGTCGAACTTGAACCTCGGAATCTCTCTTGCAAATCCCCATGTACTCATTGAAGGTGAATTGGAATGGTGGCTAGCTATGACAAGGAATTACATCCAGCAAACAGATTATCAGTGCTGGAAAATCATCGACAAGGGAGATGAGATAATTGCTGAGAATGATGACTCCAAATGGGAAGCCAAGGAGTATCAACTAATGGAGAAAAACGCCAAAGCGCGTCAGCTCATCCTAAATGCGCTTTCTCGTAAAGACAATGATAAGGTAATGTCTCTTCCTACTGCTAAAGAGATGTGGACAGCCATCATCAACATGCATTCAGGTAGTGAAGATATGAAAGACAATCGACTATTTGAGTTGAACCGTGAATTTTGCTCCATTAAAATGGGTGAAAATGAGCTTGTATCTGACTACCATTCTTGATGTCAAATTCTTTATGACAAAATGCTATCCGCTGGAATGGAAAAGAAGGCTTTGGAGTACTCAATGGCATTCATCCATGGGGTGAATTCCAAGTACGCGACTCTCAAGCAGATTGTTCTCCAATCAAAAGCGACTAGAAAATTGCCTATTTCTGTGCTTGCAGGAAAATTCAAGGTACAAGAGATCAAGAATAATGAAGAGAAACTCTCTGAACAAGAAACCAAGGGCATGACGCTCAAGCTCTCACGCGTCCTCCAGAAACTAAAGGATTCAAGTGCGATCCAACAACCAAGCAACGCGATGTCCGGGACTTTACATGCTTTAACTGCAATGAGAAGGGACATCTAGCCAAGGCGTGTCATCATGCCAAGGTGAATCCAAGCTCCAGCTCCAACAAGCAGCCCCCTAAACAAGCCTTTGTTTTGCTTTGGGAGAATCAGACAAAGACTCTGAAGATGGAGTGAAAGCAGACGTTTTCTTGATGGATGGTGAAGGATCCGATTCAGACTCTGTTTCTGAAATAGAGGTAGCGAATCTAAATCTTGACACTTTACCTAAGCGCAACCTTGTTTGCCTCTTAAGAGAATTGATGGTTGAACACAAGTCTCTAGCTACTGAAGCTAGAGAACAGCTAGTTGAACTAAATTCTAAAAAAGAACTGATAGTTGAGCTTTCCAAACGATTGCATGACAAGCCCAAACTTCGCTGTAAATCTTGTGAGCGCTGTCATGGAAACGGGTTGGAAAGAAACTCTGACTCAACTAAGGACGTAAAGCTTGATCAGATTATCTCCAAGCTTGACGACCTGACTAAACTAGTAGAGGCAAAATCTGTTTCTCAAACAGTCTTTATCAAAGCTAGACCTGGACTGGGCTATGACCCCCAGAAGTCTTCTTCTTCTACCAGCTTTCCTCAAACAAGTGACTACTCCGAAAAGCTTAAGTCACTTGAACAAGACTTGACTGCCTACAAGAGTGAAAACTCTCATTTAAAAAGATGAATCAATGTTCTTGAGGAACAACCATCCAAAACCAAAGAATGGTTTCATGGGGAAAAAGTGCACCACTTATATGTGAAACAAGCGCGCACCCTAACTCAGCCTATGAAACTTGAGAAGAAAGCACCATTTAGACCACGAAAAGGGAAGTATGGTTACGTGAGAGGTAACCATTACTGCACTTTATGTGGTAAAATGGACACGATAGGCGTGAGTGTGAGGAACTAAAAGTCCTCAAAAACAAGACCTATAAGCCAATGGATAAATCTGAGGGCAAGCGCACACGTCGTCATTCGTCTGTCGAGAACGATTGTGCTTCAGCACAAGGAGGTGCACTTCGTAAAGCGCGACCTCATATGGTGCTTGATCTGAATGATCCAAGTTATTACGAGCCCGTCCAAAAGATTAGCGCAGTAATAGCTATGTGTAATGTTCCCACGAAGCGCAAGCTTCGTTGGGAAATCAAAGCTTGATCTTTGTATTTGCAGGTTGGATTGAAGAGTAGAGAATACATTGAAAGCGGTTGTTTGTGACAAGACGATCCACTGTTGCTACTCTCATTTCAAGCTAAGAAGGGAGATAGTGTCTTCCTCGGTGAAGAAAGAACAAGTAAAGATCAATGCTAGAGGATACAAGCGCAATACATGATTATTTCAGCGCATTATATGTGTCCACATAATTCAGTACATCACACACGAACTAAGTACATCGATGTACGACACCACTTTCTACGTGATCATGTGGAGCGCAAGAACATCGAGCTTACTCACGTATCTCCGAATGGAAAATAGCGGATATTTTTACTAAAGCTCTTAATCGATAGGTCTTCTTAAACCTTCGGGTTCAGCTTGGCCTTATGCAACTCGATTAGCTTTGAGGCAATGGCTCTGTAAGTATTCCCCTATTTGACTAGAATTAGCGAGCTTAGTATCAAGGTACGAACTATGGTAGCTTGCACTTGATAGCTTTGAGTCAATCATGCTTTATAGTTGTTCATTAAAATGAATTAGTACTGAAGTTGTCTTACTTGCTTAGCTCGATTTGATATAATCTTAGTCAATGCATGCTTTTCTTTGCCAAAAACATGACAATGGTGATCGTCTTCTACCCATATTACATGCCTAAGAAATGATCCATTGCATAGGTGTCCCTAGCCTGACTAGATGTAATGCTTCTCTCGTCCTTTATTGAACTCCACATTAGAGAAGTATTCATTTGGTGACATAAAACTCAATTACCATATTACATGTATATGCACATACGTCCACATCAACTTGAGTGATTGAATGCTCTAATATCCCCTATATGAAATGTGCATCTTCCTGTTCATGAACTTCTTTTCATTGTGGTTAGAAAGTTGAACTGGACATCACACACTTGCATCTATTCGTCTCAGTCAGTTTTTGAGCTTCATCAGAATATTGAGCCAAAGGTGGAATTTGTTGAGCTTATTCTTCTAGCGCGTTTCTGTGTTAAGCTTCATTGCGCTTCAAAGCGCCACTGGTTGGTTTATCTTCATATTTGGGTTTGCTTAATTGTGAAGCAACGGCTAGCTGTCAAACGGCTCTTTCCGATTTTTGATGTAACGACTACATTTATAGCCGTTGGGAGCCTAGCGCGTTAGATCAGCGTTCTCATTGGACCGTTGGACTACTTTTCGGTCGTTGAATCTGATTGGTTGCCTGTTTGGTTGAGAGTGGAGGCCGAGTGCTTATAAATACCAGGTATTTGCTCCCTTTTCATTTACCCTATTTTCTACCTCTTGCCTCTATCTTTCTCTCAAACTCCACTCAATTTCCTCATCCCTCTACTTCACACTTTCAAATGGAAAACGTAAATCTAGCCAATCTTGACCCAGCTACCCTTGAAAAGGTTGAGTTATTGTTGAAAGCTCAGTCTTCCACGTTGATCCCTCCATCTTTACCAAAGCTCCATAAACTGAGCCTCCCCAAACACACCTTATCGACCCAGTAATCTCCACAGAAGACCCTAGCCTCACAAAAGAGCCTATCATCCCAGACGCTCCACTCTTCTCCCATGAGCCCAAGGTGAATCTTTCTCTCACCGCCGAAGATCTGGAACTAGCTGGCTATGATGTTGAGAAAGAGCTTGCCCAGCCAACTACTGAAGCATCCACTCAGGCTGTGATTCACTCTACCCCAGCGAAGGGTAAGGGTGTGCTTGAAATTGACACCCCTTCATGGTTAGGTACTCAGACAAGGCCAGGTACACAGATTCTTACTTCTCCACAACAACTTCTGGCCTCTATTCCTTCTGATTCAGATGAAGATGAGGATTACCACATTCAAGCTCGTCCAGGCCATGATTCTCCACTTCCTTTAACCACTTAGAGAGCCGATCGCCAGAGTAACGTACTGCGCCGTAAGAGTCGAAAGCGAAAGGCACCTCTTCCTCCTCCTCCCACTGAGTAAATTGAGTCATCCGACGGTTCCGAACATGAGTCGCCACCGCATAAGGTTATCCCGGAGAAAGGCACCTCTACGCGCTCTAAGCGCGCCAAAATCATTGGCGTCAACGACTTTCCCTAATTCCATTAGGTATTGCTAAGCGCTCATTTTGTTCCCAGAAATTGTGACTCCTGATCTTCTCACAGAGCTCCAAGGATCGTCACACATCACGCGCTTTGCTACCTGGTTAAGTTTTCAAGGATGGGACAAGTTGGAAACGGAACCAGCTCGATGCAACGATTCGATGGTGTATCAGTTTTACGCAACAATGGAGTATCAACCTGCCAATCCTGAGTATGGACAAGTATGGTTCAGTTGGCGTGGAAACTCCAGAGAAACATTCTTGGTGAAGGACCTAGCAAAGGCAATCGGGCTCACCGGGCAGTCCAACGAATTCGGACTCTTGTATAAGAAAAACTGGCCCGCAGGAGCGAAGCAGCTCAAAGAAGCTGTTTTTGGTCCAAATGTTCCAAAGCGCACTCTCACCGTTGACATTCTGAAGCCTAGTAGAAGATTGCTCCACCATTTCATCATCATCAATATTACACCACGGGATTACGACATGGATAAGGTAACCATTGCAGATTGTTGTATTATGGCGGCTGTAATTTCGAACCAAGTGGTCAATACTGCTCAGATAATGATGAGACACTTAGTTCTATGCCGCGCCGCTACTTCTGGTCCCTTTCCATTCCCTCACATCATCTGCAAAATGCTCAAGGCTGATGGACTCTACGATCGCTCTCTCGCTGACTACGATTGCTCTACATTTCTCACCTCTGATGCTATATGCGTCATTCTTCTGCCTAAACCTGAAGGTACACACACTTCTAGCTCGCTCTCTGACCTGAGTCCTCGCGCTCGTCCTTCGTCTACTTCTACAGATTTTTCAAGTGTTATTGCATCATTAGAAGCAAATCATGAGCGGGTCGAGAAACAGCTGAGTGTGCTGATCGAGCACGTTACAAAGATGGTTACTATGGTTCAGGAGAAATTCGAATCTGAGAAAAGGAAGTAGTTGTTGGTGTTGTGATGGTTGCGCTTTTAAGCGCTTTTGCTGATTTCTATTTTTCTCTCTACTATGTTAAGTTGTTTGTGCACTAGCTCTGTAGGTTATCCTACCTGTTTTTGTGGAAGTTACTAAATGTTCAATGCAAGTATGGTTTTGACTTTGATATCTCTGAGAGCTTTGCTGACTTGACTCTTTGCTACTTTAGTTGCTTTTTGTTCGCTATCTTGCATTGTTTGACTTATTAGCTAGCAAGCGCACCCTCCTATCTTTCTTACCGCATGACTATGCTTTTGATTTTTTCGATGATGTCAAAAGTGGGAAGAAAACAGGTACATCCTTCTTTGATTAAGGGGAAGTATGAGATCGTGCTTGAACTTAGGGGGAATTTGAAAACTTTGTTGGTTAAGTACTTGGTAAGGTACTTCGACCTAATTCCGAATCTGAATACTTGATTAACTTGTTGTTTATTGTCTCCATTTTAATCATTACAGAAAGTATTTTGAGCTTACCTGTTCACAGTTTGTCATTATCAAAAAGGGGGAAATTGTTAGTTGAGCTTTAATAGTCTTATTAAAGCTTAATCTATTTCTCTTTGTTTTGATGATAACAAACTAATATGTTTAATCTCTTAGTGTTTTTAAGCTTCCAGGTTATTGTAATATCTGCTGGGATGCGCTTAAGTCACTTAGAGATGCGCTTCGACTGTCCTCAGTCGCGCTTAACACCAAGCGAAGAAAGCAAGTTTCGCAAGCGGTGTTCAATAATCCCATTCAAAGACCAGAAGTGAGTTTAGGCGAGCTTCTAAGGCATAGAAGATGCGCTTGAATGAAGTTGAAGAAATGTTGATCACGAGGTTCCACCATAGCACAGGGTGTACGCTGTCGCAGAAGAGAACTGCCGAAATGCAAGTGAAGGCTGGTGAGCGGGAGAATTCAAGTTGCGTGCACAAGAGGTGTGAGAAGAACTTGAAGGCTTTGAGACACATATCCAGGGATTGCCAGCGTGGAGGAAGTTAGATAGCGCAGTGGACACGGATTGCTGAGGTGGCGTGCATCAACAAGTTGAACAACAAAACCAAATTAATCCAAGTGGCTAATTATCTCTTGCAATTTGATCAAGGCGCTCTTATTGTTGTCTGACCTCTTCCGCGTCTAGGACTTTAGTAAATCAATTACTAAGTGTTCTACACTGGTCAAGCGCATCTCTAAGTATTAAAGCGCAATTCTATACTTGAGAAGCGCATCTAAGACTTAATGAACCTTAGAAGACATTGAACAATAGTAGCTTAATAAACACGAACCTACATATCCCTTAATCCGGTCTTGGGCAACCGCCAAATTTTATGAAATATGTCTAGATTGAACGAAAGAACCATGATTGATGGAAATGATGTCATCAAGAATGGGTCTAATTCGAGCAATCGAGATCTTCGATTTTTTAGCATTGTATTACAACATGTAATGAGTCTAAACCCTTAACAAGGAAAGGCTTATCCACTTTCGGAATCAAATTGATGAATGTAGTATTGGATTGTCGATGAAGCCGACCACTTCAAAAAAACTCCCACCCCGCATTACTAATATCCCTTGGACAATGCTCCATCCATGCTTAAAGAATAGATTCCAAACCCGTCCGGACCTGGAGATTTAATATTACCAATAGAAAAAAGAGCATCCATTATCTCCTAAATCGAGCATCGATGACAAAGGTTAGCATGGACGTCGGATTCAATAATAGAATTGGCCAGACCCACAAGGTTCGGTACCGTAGAGACAGAATCAGAGCCAAACAACCTCCGAAAGAAAGTAATAATATCCACCGCATTCTCCGACTTGGAATCAAGTATCTCACCTTCCTCATTCCGGAGTGTAAAAATAGAGTTCATCCCCTTTCGGTGTTAATACCATTGTAAAAGAAAGAAGAATTTCCCTCCCCAAGTTTAATCCAATCCACCTTGGATTTCTGAGCTATGAAGCTTTACAGCTGTGAGATACAAAACTCAAAGACTGATTTTGCATCCGTCAGACACTTTTGAAACTCAAGATTATGAAAGTCCATTTGGAGCCTAGATTGTGCCAATTTCAGCTTCTTCGGTGCTTCCTCAAGCATCAACTCTAGGTTTCTAAATCTACCCTTCTTCCATTGCTTATGAACCCCCTTTATGTTATTTAACTTCGCAACCACGACATATTGAGAATTGCCCCCAATCAGGACGTTCCAAGACTCAAGAACCATATCTAGAAAATCAGGTTCCTCCACCCAATAACTTCGGAACTTAAACGGGATTTTCATCAAAGTAAAGGCAGGGTTCACACGAACAATACCAGGTGAGTGATCGGGTATGTAAGGGTCATAAAAAAATACCAGACAATGAGGATAAACAGAAGACCATGTTTCATTAGCTACAACCCTATCAAGGTTACAAGCAATACGTCTACTTCCCTCTTGTTGATTGCTTCAGGTATAATGGGCCCCTGAATACGGAAGATCAACAACATTTGAGTCATCCATGAACCGGCAAAGATCATAATCAACCGAATTCAATTGGCGATTGAAGATCAGCTTGTTAGACGAGAAAATAATGTAATTGAAGTCCTCCAACACAATCAACGGAGAAGAAATACTCAAACCAATAGTCTGGATATCCTCCCAAACTGTGCTACGAACCTCGCTATGATTACTAGCATACACAAACATGGCCATGAACTATGTATGCCTATCCTTACTTATAACTAAGAAATGAATAAACAGATCTGTAATAGACAGGACCAGCACATGAAGACCACAATCATCCCATGTAACCCAAATACTTCCCTTCCGAGTAGATATGATATTGGTAACAAACGACCAACCCAAAAGAAGTCTACTAGCAAACCAAGTTTCTTTGTCCTTGTCAACTTTTGTCTCTATAATAAAAATGGTTGAAACACTATTCCTTCACTAGAACTCCGAGATTAGCCTCACTCTAGGGGCAGAGTTCCACCCCCTAGAGTTCCAGGAAACAACCGAGATTTCACACATTAACCCCTTCCCTTCCTTTAGTTGCTACTACTCCTCAGATTTCGACCATTAGCATTTTTAGCATTAGTGGGTAAAGCTTTACCTTGATCATGCGTGTGCTAGACCAGAGACGGCGAGGGCATAATGTCCTTATTCAAGCCCAGTGTGGAAGATGATGTGGATGCTATCCCGGCCGAAGACTTCTCAATCAAGGGTAGTAAGTCAGTGGATGTCTTATCACGGCCCACTACAGCTGTATTTTATGTAGTCGGCTATAAACCACTCTTTTTCTGTTGTTGTGAATTTAGAACACCTCCATCAATTTGCTGGTTAACATTCTCATTACCCGGTAAACTATCAACCGCCGCATCACTTGCATCAACAACTGTTTTAGATATCTTACATTTTCTTAGAGTGAACAAATTCTGCACAAGTGTCACACACCCAAGGTACCCATTCAAACCATACAGGCTAGAAATATTGCTTTCTATTAGGATCACATGGCTCGTGTCTCTCCTTCAAAACATCACTTGTCGAGACCTCTACTAGAATGCGGGCATACTTCAGCCTTGTACGATTCCCAGTAGCTTCATCCATCATAATAGGTGTGCAAATCATACTGCCCATGACACCTAGCATATGTTTTGAATAGAAATACGGATGAAGATTCCATAATTGGACATACGCAGGAACTTTCTCAAAACTCGACCAAGCAATAGGGTGGCCCGGTTCCCAATACGAGAGTGCCAATGGGAACCGACCCTTGAAGAGCCATGGTTCATTCTTCATCACCTTATCAAAATCCTCTTGAATTGAAAATCTAAAGGACCATACACCATTCTTACGGACACTAAATGAAGGTTTAGTGTCCGTCCAATTACAATCAACAAAGTTATGCATTTCCTTATAGGTAGCACCCAGTCCCATAATTCCTCCAATTATCGTATATTGTTGTTTAATAATCTCCTTATGTATTTCATAAAATGTAAATTTATAGATTTCCTCAATAGGTCTTAGACTAAGAGAAGGATTATTTACCGGTTGGTTATGGTTGCCTATCCTGCCAACAATAGACTGCAACTAGAGAAGACTGCACTTGATCGGACTGCTCCAGTCATGTTTTTATCAGCCGCCGAAACCGCAAACGAAATCGCCTTAACATCCTGCACCTCTGCCACTGCCATACCGGCCTACGCCTCTGCCACCGAAATAGCCCTACCGGCATGCGTCTCTGCCACTACCATGGTCGGATTCATCATCACTGCAAAACTAGGGAAACACGTAGATCACCTCCCTTGCAAAACATGCAACAGAAAACTTCGGTATTTGACTGCACGAACATGACCAATTGGGAGGAGGTGGAATTCCGTCTTACCGCCGGGAATCCAAGAGCCACTTGACGCTGCACGTGCCACCGCCCAGAGAAGGAAGTGGAAATATAGAATTCCCCCAATATCGCTTGCCGGCCCTAAGGTTTGAGTATTCGGTGTTAAAAGTGGATGCGTATATGCAAAAGTGCATGCTTATGGGCTAAAAGTGGATACTAATGTGTTGAAAAAGCATTCAATATATACATGAATAAAAGGGCTTCCGGCCTGCACTTGTTTTGACATGCATAATAGGGCATCAAACATCTATTTTTTTGACATCCTTAAAAGGGCTTCTAGTATGCATTTTTTTACATGCATAAAAAAACATCGGGCTTACATATTTTTTGCATGCATAAAAGGGCCTCCGATTTGTGTCTTTTGTTCTCATTTATTATAAGCATTGTTTGTACCTGAACCACAACCTATTTATTTTATTTATATAATATTAAATTAGAATGAAAAATTAATGATATGTGATTTATATTAAAATTAATACATGACGCTCTTCTACTAATCCTTATAACTAATATTATGACAAATTAGAATTTATTATCAAATTTTAATTATAAAATGTATATCAGGGATTATTTTCTTTTTAATGTATTAAATCAGCCAACATATCCTCCATTTAGAGATCCTAAAGCAACAAACCCAACTCTCATTTCCATCTACTTAGTACCCTTATGGTTGATACATGTAGATTTTCTCATATAAATCTTTGTGCAAGAAGACTATTTTGACTTCAAATTGTTCCTACTCAAGATCACCATGAGCAACAATGCTCAAAAGCACCTGAATAGATGTATCCTTTACAACTGGAGAAAAGATCTCATTGTATTCCACGCCTTCTTTTTGTGCAAAACCCTTGGCCACTAATCTTGCATTACATCTTGTACCATCGAGCTCACATGAGTTTATTTTTTTTATACATCCACTTACAACCAAGATCAGTCTTTCTCTTAGGCAATGAGACTATCTCACATTTCTTGTTCTTATGAAGAGATTCCATCTCTTCCTCCATAGCAACCAATCATCTCTCCTTATAAAAATCTTTGATAACTTATTTGTAGGTGACTAGCTCATCATCCTCCACCGAGATAGCATATTCTAACAAGTTTACATGCCTGTAGTGTTTCAAAGGCTCATCGGATCCATACCTCTGATCTAGTTTATAATCTCGCCTTGACCTAGTGGAAGCCAAGATCTTGTGTTGTTGTTGTTGTAGTACTTGTGCATTTTCTTGCAGAACCTCCTCATGTCAAAGTGCATCATTTTCTTGACTGTACGTTTCATCATGAGATACCTCTTGATCATGGATAGAATCTTGTTGGTCTTCAAATTCTTCTAAGTCAAGTACTTGAGATTTTGTTGTTACAACATCACCACCTTTCGATACATCCTCATTTGATAAATCAGTCACGGAGTTCTCGTCAAAAGTAACATCCATACATAACACAAACATAGAATCTTGTAACAACCAAAGTCAATAGCCATTACTTCCTCTTGCATATCTTAAGAAACATGCCTTCTTGGCCCTATATCAAGCTTATTATCTTTGATATAATAATAAGCAATGTAACAAAACACTCTAAGTATTCCATAATTTGCTTGTTCTCTTGACCATACCTTAAAAGGATTGTCTCAATCCAGTTTCGAATGTGGAGATCGGCTTACAATATAAGCAGTTGTAGCAACTGACTCCGTCCACGATTCTCGACCAAAACCAGAATTGGAGCACATATATCTAGCTTTATCAAGTAGTTTACAGTTCAGTCTTTCTACGAATCCATTCTGTTGTGGGGTGTCTGTCACCGTCCAATGTTCAACAATCCCGTCTTTTTCATAAAACTTCTATAAAGCACCATCTGTGTATTCCGTGCCATTATGAGACCTTAATGTTTTTCAGGTTTCTATCCGTTCTATTCTCGACCATTGCTTTCCATTGCGTGAACATCTCGAATAACTCATTCTTATGATTAAGAAAATATACCCAAGCATATCTTAAGTAATCATCTACAAATGAGACAAAGTACCTGGAACCACCTTTGGGAGCAATATTAGCCAGACCCAAAACATTTGTGCGAACATAGTCTAATATCCCTCTGCTTTTATGGTTGCTCGTCGAAAATTAAACCATGTGTGCTTTACCTTACACACAATGCTAAAAGAACTACATGTAAGGCTTATTCATGTACTTCAACAAGGACTTCTTACCAAGCAAATCTAGACCCTTCTCTGACATATATCCATAGCGCATATGCCAAATCTTATTACACTTTGTTGGGTTTCTCTTGCTTCCACCTATTCCAACCGCTACATCACCTAGATCTATATTACAAACAAGATGTTAAAAATTTCTTTGGTGAATCTCCTTCATCACCAACAAATAACCACTAACAACTTTTAGAACCCTTTTCTCGTCAATTAGATTGCAACCTTTTTATTCTAAGCCACCAAGAGAAATAAGATTCTCTTCAAATTAGGGACATGCCTTACATCCATTAGTGTTATGAGAATTCTATCATGAATCTTGATTTTAATTGTACCAATACCCACCTTCTCACAACCATGGGAATTACCCATTGTAGGATCGTTGATTTTCCTTTAGGTCACGACGGCAGCGACCTTGTGGTCTCAAGTTAACTTTGTTGATTGTAAGGATCATTAATGTGCGGAAATAAACTTGAAGACACAATGTTCTGCAAACAAACTCGTATATCGCTTACCAATCCTAATTACAGTCTAGTTTCATACACAATAAAACTTCTAAGTAAGCTAGATCTCTAAAGCAACTATACTACTCTCTCTCACTTGTTTACAACGCCACTTTCGACGAAATTACTCTCTAATTTTGTCTCTGCTCGCCTCACCTCGCCAACACATGACGAAATGCTATCTCTCATATATATAGACCATCTAACATCTGGTCTATCGAATCTACTGACTAAATCAAATCTAAACTGAATTGCAACAACTAAATCTTCTAATTATAGAAGATATAAAATAAAGAATAAAATAAAACTTATGCTAAAAGATAAAGTTTGTGCTAGATACTCATATCATTCCGTATCTAAGCAAATCTACTTAAAGCGTGAGAGACACGCTCTAGTCTCTGCTGATCTTCTAAGTGTCGAAGGCAATTCGCTTCGTCTTATAGTCTTGAGGTCGCTTTGATGGTATATCGTCTGCAGCGACCTTCCATTGGCTTTCGCGACTATCTTCTATGCTTGGCACTAGTGCTCGTCGTTGATAAGTCTTTACAGCTTAGACTTTACAACATCTTATGTTAGACAAATACTTGTCTGTGACCACCTCTGCACTAGTGCTCGTCGTTGATAAGTCTTTACAGCTTGGCACTAGTGCTCGTCGTTGATAAGTCTTCTATGCTTGGCACTAGTGTCGAAGCATTGATAAGTAACACTGTACATTGATCAAATCTCGCTTTGTGTTTCCATAGGTCGCTTCTTATGGTAATAGTTCCCCCTGATTTAAACAACCGGTGTGCCAGGTCTATTCCCCCTTTTGACATCATTGAAAAAGTCATGCATATATATGATTAGGGAACTAAGGCGGCTATCAGGATCTACTCTCTAGAGGAATGATTGATAAGATGCCTAAGCGAAAAGAACTAATTTATAACTAAGCAAGATGATAGAGCAAGTAGAGAAAAATGAGCAAAGCATACTTATATATAGTTTAGACTACGCACCCAAAACGCTACTAGCTAGATTAACATAAGGAAGAGACTAAAAAGGACTCGGAACATAAAAAAGAAAAAGACAACTAAGTTGCTTCTTCATCAACAGGATCAGCGTGTTCCGAGGCTGTCGCGATCTTTGGTTGCTTCGGTGTTGTAGGCGCTGGTGCTTCTTGTGTTGGTGTTACTCTGCCCATGCCTTTTCATAGGCTTCGCGTTGCTCAGAGGAAAGAAACTGGAATAGCACTGGATCTGGTTATGAGTCGCGCACACATTTTTATTGATTGGTAGTAGCGCGTCCAGAATGTTCTTAGTTGACCGCAGCAGATTCTCGTTCGTGACTTGCTGCTGGAAGAAAGCGGCTATCAGATCGCGTGCGAGGGGCAGCTCAGAGCCTGGAAGGGGGTAGGCAGAGCCACCTTCAGCGACCTCGTCCATTTTACCTTTTCCCTTGCTTGAAGTTGCTTTGAACTTCATTGGGGAAGGAGGTGGTGTAGCTTTTTTCTGGATCGTGAAGGTCGCGAAGGCGGCGAATGCGCTGCTCAGTCAGTATGTTGGTGCAGCGTCGCTCATTGTTGAAGAAATGCCAGGTATGGTCGCTATGGTAGTGACTGAGGTATGGTTCGCGATACCCTGTAGTGAAGAAGCGACCTCTAAAGAGCACAAGCGATATCACAACGGACCCAAAACACTCGTACATGTTTAAGAATTAGCAACATAGAGGTCCTAATCTATTCACTCTCAGTCCTAGTTGGGGTAGACACATGCATACATTTAAAATTGAAGGACAAAAACACATAGAATAGTACATATGCATATGCAATTTGCAAATTAGGGTAGGACTTTAACATCAAGTGGATATTCCCAGTTGTGAGCTATGAGGGTCATAGGGAACATTACACAAGATTAAGCTAGGGACACTTTATAATCACATATCATATCTCGTTTGCCTTTGTAATGGGCTAAGAAGCGATCAATGTGATTATGTTCATAGGATTTCAAAGAAGGGCATGTAGGTCCATAATTTCTAGCAAGATCTATTAAGTCGCGAAGATTCACCTAAATATTTCACAAAGGCATCAACCAGACCATGCGAGAGACTAAAGCTAATGCTAAAGTTTGCCAGTCATTTCAAGCGAGTCCTAAGTTCCCAATATCAATATATAAGCAGATAGTTCTAGTCAGAGTAGAGGGAACTTACAGACGTAGGTTGCTTATGTGAAGGGGATCATTCCCAGAAGGAGCCTTAGATTGACAAATTGATCCTTGTTCAAGGCTTTGGTGAAGATATCCGCCACTTGCTCTTCAGTTCTACAATGAGTTAATTCAATATTCTTTGAAGCCTGTCATGTGGCAAGTGCAGCCATTGTCTAACTACCATCGTTCCTTAGCACTTCCACCCTACGCAAGAAAAATCAACCTTTTGGTACCCAGTAAAGCTCAGCTTGACTGGGTGAATTAGTATCGTGGGTCGCTTTGGAGTGTGTCCCATCAGCATGAATGATATTGAAGGTCATGGGAGCAGTTTCATAGGATTCATTATGATTAGAGTTGATCCTAGCATTCTGTTTTATCTTTGGTCTAGGTTTAGCATGTTGATTAGCTTGAGTTTGATATGTCTGATGAATGTTCTGATGTCGTTGGTGATTATTATCATATCGCTTGGTATTATTTGAAGATCGTTGGTGTTGGTACTGAGGTCGCGATGATTCATGTTTATGAGCAACATCATCGCAAGGAGAAACATAAGGCTTGTTGTCACGAGCCTGTTTCTTCTTACAGTTGTAGATTGTATGACCATTGAAACCACAATATCTACACCAGTCGTAATAGATCACTCGCCCATATTTTCCACGTCCTGGTCTACAGGGCTTTGCATTTTTGGTGCACCCTTTGACCTCGTGAGTCCCTTGGGCTTGTGATACATACATGGTATGAGCTTTTTCCCATGATACCATTTTGACTTATGTTTGGGGTTTTCCAAGACTTTCACTTTGTCTTTTAAGAACTCATTCTTGCTTTTGCAAACTTGAAGAGCCTTATCCAACACGTCAGCCTTTTCAGCGAGTTCCTTGGCTAATTTCTCATGCATGGATAAGGA
Organism: Phyllobates terribilis; assembly: GCF_046119375.1. Classification (NCBI taxonomy): domain Eukaryota; kingdom Metazoa; phylum Chordata; class Amphibia; order Anura; family Dendrobatidae; genus Phyllobates; species Phyllobates terribilis. The sequence continues at coordinate 13,438 of NW_027366660.1, read as the reverse complement.
TTTAATATTATCATCAGATTCATATCCAAGCCCTCTCGCTTTAACAAACACTGTTTGATTAACTGATCGCTCTTCAATTAGGGAAGCGATACCAGCGACATCAAGGATGACCCTTTTTATTAGGTCATTAGTTTCAAGTAGGCTTTCGCTTGCCATAGAAACAGGAGTGGGTGCTTGTGTAGACGCTTTAGTAAGCGCTTTACCTTTGCAGCCCAAGCACTCCTTGGTTAACAAGGTTGTTTCTTTAGCCTTTTGAAAGTCTATCTCTTTATTTGCTAGCCTAGTAGATAAATCTGAACATTCAGCATGAAGATCTTCTATTTCCTTTTCATATCTATCATTTTCAGTTTGTAGTCGCTCACTTTCTTCTATTATTCCTAGAATTATATTGATTAAATCAGTTTTATCAAGCATGTGAATCTTTTTAGTGAAGCTATTAGGGAGTGAGATTGATACCTCGGAGTCTTCAGAACTTTGTTCTCCAGCCATTAGACATAGGCCTGTGAACCCTTCATGTAAGTCTGCATCATCATCATCATCATCTCCCCATTGGCTTGGTGCAGTCTCTTGCTAGATGCCCCTTTTGCTGGCAATTGTAGCAGGTGTAGCTGCTGAGGTCGCGTTGGGGGTCAGATGAGGAGGGTGAGGTCCCTTTCTTGTTTCTTAAGAATCGCTTGACCATCTTGATCATCAAGACTACGTCCTTATCATCATCTTCTTCTTCTTCTTGGTTCTCCATCCTGTCTAGAGCTTTGACAGCTTCAAAGCGACTTGTTTTGTGTCGCTTCCTCTTGTCAAAGATCTCAGCTTGTCGCCTTGTTCTTGATCATAGAACTTCCGAAAGATCTTGGCTACTGGAAGAGCTTTGGTTTCTTCAGACATTAAGGCTATACTCCTAGCCATTTCAAAACTTGTCGCTCATAGCATGTATGACAGCGAGTGTCTTCTCATACTCTGGGATGATGTGGCCAGCATCGGTTAGCTTATCTGTGAGCACGAAGAATCGCGACTGGCAATCAAGGACGTTTTCATTCTCAAGTTGTCTGAAGGCATGAAACTCGCGTTGTAACACGAATTTCCTGTTGTGCTTCATGTCCTCACTTCCTCTGTGAATGACTATGATTGTATCCCAGATTTCCTTGGCAGTAGGGAGACTTTTTACCTTGCCAACATCATGGCGCTGAAGGCCAACGAAGATCATCTGGCGAGCTTTGGCATTAACTTCGATTTTCCTGTAGTAGGCAACGTCCATCGCGCTTCTGGTGATATCTTGAGGGATTTCTTCATCTCCTAATTCGATGACGTTCCAGCATTGATCGTCCATCTGCTTGATCCAAGCCTTGTGCATTTCGATCCACCAGTCGAGTTCGCCTTCCTTTAGTAGAGGTGGCTTGTTGAGAGTTTGTCCGTGAGTTGGAGTCGAGGAAGACATGGTTGATTACAGAACGGTTCCTGCTCTGATACCAATTGTAGGATCGTTGATTTTCCTTTAGGTCGCGACGGCAGCGACCTTGTGGTCTCAAGTTAACTTTGTGGATCGTAAGGATCTTTAATGTGCAGAAATAAACTTGAAGACACAATGTTCTGCAAACAAACTCGTATATTGCTTATCAATCCTAGTTACAGTCTAGTTTCATACACAATAAAACTTCTAAGTAAGCTAGATCTCTAAAGCAACTATACTACTCTCTCTCACTTGTTTACAACGCCACTTTCGACTAAATTACTCTCTAATTTTGTCTCTGCTCGCCTCACCTCGCCAACACATGACGAAATGCTATCTCTCATATATATAGACCATCTAACATCTGGTCTATCGAATCCACTGACTAAATCAAATCTAAACTGAATTGCAACAACTAAATCTTCTAATTAAAGAAGATATAAAATAAAGAATAAAATAAAACTTATGCTAAAAGATAAAGTTTGTGCTAGATACTCATATCATTCCGTATCTAAGCAAATCTACTTAAAGCGTGAGAGACACGCTCTAGTCTTTGCTGATCTTCTAAGTGTCGAAGGCAATTCGCTTCGTCTTATAGTCTTGAGGTCGCTTTGATGGTATATCGTCTGCATCGACCTTCCATTGGCTTTCGCGACTATCTTCTATGCTTGGCACTAGTGCTCGTCGTTGATAAGTCTTTACAGCTTAGACTTTACAACATTTTATGTTAGACAAATACTTGTCTGTGATCGTCGCGACCCTCTCTGTCATTAAAGCGACCTTCGGTATATAGTCGCGACCTCTGATTCATGCATAGCGACCTGCTCCTGATCATCGCGACTTGCTTTCTGTGCTCTGCTCCACTCCATACGCTTCCTAAGTACCTGTACTGAGTAAACTCAATGTAGATGTTAAAAGCAAGTGTTTGTTATCATTAAAACTAGAGAAACTGAGGTAAAGCAATACTTGCTTGACCCAATAATTTCCCCCTTTTTAATGATGACAAACTATATAAGACATGGCATATATTTAAGGCAACATGTTTAGAGAACCATTGAATCTACTAATGTATGAACATGTTTAGAGAAGCAGTGATAAGTAACATTGTACCTTGATCAAGTCTCGCTTTGTGTTTCCATAGGTCGCTTCTTATGGTAATAGTTCCCCTTGATTTAAACAACCGGTATGCCAGGTCTATTCCCCCTTTTGACATCATTGAAAAAGTCATGAATATATATGATTAGGGAACTAAGGCGGCTATCAGGATCTACTCTCTAGAGGAATGATTGATAACATGCCTAAGTGAAAAGAACTAAGTTATAACTAAGCAAGATGATAGAGCAAGTAGAGAAAAACGAGCAAAGCATACTTATATATAGTTTAGACTACGCACCCAAAAAGCTACTGGCTAGATTAACCTAAGGAAGAGACTAAAAAGGACTCGGAACATAAAAAAGAAAAAGACAACTAAGTTGCTTCTTCATCAACAGGATCAGCATTTTCCGAGGCTGTCTCGATCTTTGGTTGCTTCGGTGTTGTAGGCGTTGGTGCTTCTTGTGTTGGTGTTACTCTGCCCATGCCTTTTCATAGGCTTCGCGTTGCTCAGAGGAAAGAAACTGGAATAGCACTGGATCTGGTTATGAGTCGCGCACACATTTTTATTGGTTGGTAGTAGCGCGTCCAGAATGTTCTTAGTTGACCGCAGCAGATTCTCGTTCGTGACTTGCTGCTGGAGGAAAGCGGTTATCAGATCGCGTGCGAGGGGGCAGCTCAGAGCCTGGCAGGGGGTAGGCAGAGGCACCTTCAGCGACCTCGTCCATTTTACTTTTTCCCTTGCTGGAAGTCGCTTTGAACTTCACTGGGGAAGGAGCTGGTGTAGCTTTTTTCTGGATCGTGAAGGTCGCAAAGGCGGCGAATGCGCTGCTCAGTCAGTATGTGGGTGCAGCGTCGCTCATTGTTGAAGAAATGCCAGGTATGGTCGCTATGGTAGCGACTGAGGTATGTTTCGCGATACCCTGTAGTGACGAAGCGACCTCTAAAGAGCACAAGCGATATCACAACGGACCCAAAACATAGAGGTCCTAATCTATTCACTCTCAGTCCTAGTTGGGGTAGACACATGCATACATTTAAAATTGAAGGACAAAAACACATAGAAAACTGTAGTAGTTTTGCTTGTTCATTGTTTACACTTGTCATATTACTAGTTTCCACCTTCTACAAATCGTCCGCTACAAGCGCATTGTTTGACCAATGGTCATTGTATCCCCCCCCAAGCATTAATGTTTGAACAAGATTCTCGTATGATTTCAGCAAAGAAAGAAAAAGCATAAGAGATTGATCTGCATCTTCAACCTTCACATTAATATCCTTCAAATTTGAAATCATCTTATCCAATTTGTTAATGTGATCCCGGCGTGAAGTTCCTTCATCCAACTTTTCCCACACACCAGACACAGTTTTCCCACGCAGCTGACACGACGTGAGATTCCTTGATATAGATCTTATTCGTTAGAGTCTACTTCATGAAGTTCGCCTCCAAATTTTCACACACCTGACATCGGTTCCTCATCATCCACCATAAACGCAACATCTCTTTCAAGACATAATATTAGGATAGACGTGCTTCCATATCATGCTCTTCCCAATTACTATCCTTCATATCTTTGGGTTTCTTATCCTTACCCAACAAAGCATTGTGCAATTTTTGAGATATTAGTAAATTTGTCATCTACATCCCCAATAGCAAAAATAATTCTCATTGAATTTATCAATTTCATATTCCCAACATTAACGGTTCCTCTACATGAAGCCATTGATTCAAAATATGACTTTCACAATCTTCGATCTTGATTCGGCTCTGATATCAATTGTTGAGAAAGATGTGGATGCTTAGACAAATATGGAACGGTAAAGTTAATATGAAGATACAAGAATTTAACAAGTTTCGGTAAATTTCCTACGTCCTCGAGGTGATAAGCTTCTTACTATATGAAGGAAAAGTATCCGACAATGTGTACAAACCACAAGCTTGTCGCAGAAGAGAAAACACTTTTACAAAGAAATATAAACCTCTCTTTGTGATTATTCTTCTCTCTCGCGGATAAACAATCTCTCTTTGTTTTTTTTAATATGATGTGATGATATTCTTCTCCTCTCTTTTCTCTCTTATATACTAATCATAAATATTTCTAATATAAGAAAAAAGAAAAGAAACTTACTATTTGCTATGTGTTTTGTTTATTACCAATAGCACATTTAGCATCTTCACCTTTTTCTCCTCTCTTATTTTTTTAATAAATGGAAAGTACTAGGAAAACCTAAACCGTGAATAGGACCATACTAGAGAATCCTTAAGAATGAGAGCTAGCAGCTCTGCATTGTACGTCCATCCCGATATGCTTCCCCAAAACCCAAACTTTGTAATGCAGTCAGCAACCTGGTTAACCTCGCGGAAGACATGTGACAAGATGAAACCTCGACAAGAAGAAAGTTCAAAACGGATATCAAAAACAATAGGATTCACATCCCAAGGACAAGTCCAAATGTCCTTAAGAACATTAATCAGGCACATATTGTCCCTTTCAATTTCAACAAAGGAAAGGTTCATTTATTTCAATTTTTGATAGTTGATTGAAGTGCAAAGGATTCAATTTGTTAGATAGTCATTTTTAGTCCACATTCATTATCCATGAAGATTGAGGAACGAAGATGGTCCTGGATAATGAATCCTATGGAGGCATTTCCATGGCAATCAACCACACGTCAAAATTAGCTTTAGAATAGTTCATGTTTGTTTGTTTTTCCATGAAATTTCATATTTTCTTCTTGGAGGGAGTTGTGTTCGCAATTGATTAGCATTGCTCATATCCGTGTTTAGTAGTTTGGTTTTGCTCCAGTTTCATCTCAGATTGATAATAAATTTATGTAGATTCTTTACTTTGTTTGAATAATCGATTTCATAAATAGTTTGGTTACGAATGAACCAAATAGCCCACCAAGTCGTAGCAAGGGAAAATGAAATCATACTTTGTCATATTTGATGATAGTCCAAACAAAATCATCTTGAGTGATTTATTACCCCATTTGATGTTATTGACATGTGTAAGGAGAATCGGGTTTAGTTTTTTTAGTTGGTTGAGTGTGAACGGCCATTTAAACAAGATGTGATAAGCATCCTTGAAAAGATTTTTGTAGGAAACACAATTGAGGGGGACTAGGATATTATTTTGGTCAAGATTTGCTTTTGTTGGTAGACCATTGTGAGACAATTTTCATAAAATGTTTTTTATTGTAGGATATGCATCAAGTTTCCATATCCAAGAATGATAGTCCTTAATGTGGGGTTTATTATTAGATAAATGTTCATAGGATGATTTGGTGGTAAAAGTACCATGCCAGTTAGGACTCCAAATAAGCTTGTTAGGGATATTGTTAAGAGGTAGTAGTATTTGCCTATAGGGACGAGACCCTTGTTAGTGAAGAGTTGTCTGATTTTGTTTTCATTCAATTTTTTTATAGTAATGAGATATTTACAGGGAGATCTGAATTAAAGATCAACATTAGGTTTAGCAAATTCATTAACATTAATATCACTAATACAAGGATCTTTGCAAATAGAGATAGAGACTCCATTTCCGACATTCCATATTTGACCCTTTTTGAAGTCTTCTCATAGTTTTATTTGTTCAGACCATTATCAAGATTTCATCTTGTTATCTCCAAGAATACGTGAATAGGGTATTATTCCTGATACATTTTTCATAAATAATGTTGACCCATATGTTATATGGATCCGTTAGTATTTTTCAAATTAGTTTCATTTGGAGAGCTTTGTTCATAATTTCCACTTTCCTAATATTAAGACCTCCGTTAGATGTGGATCAACAAACTTTTTCCCAACTCATAAAGGTGAGTGGTTGTTGTCTTTATTCCAATAGAAGATACTATTAGTTTGGTTTAATTCATTATGTATGCTAGTAGGAAGCATAAAACATTGCATGATATAATTTGGTTTTGATGATAAGTTTGATCAAATCAGACTTGCTCTACCTTCTTGATAGAGGGATGATGGATTTCATTTTGATAATTAGTTTTTAGTAGAGAGAATGACATCTTTCAATGTGTCTTTATTGACTTTTCTATTTATAATGGGACATCCTAGATATTTTTCAAGAGAGATGGAGTTTGTGATACAGAGGATCCTTGTGTTGTAATTTTAGTTTGGTTTACAGATTTTGGTGTCGTTTGGAAGGTTGATTTATGAAAGTTGACACGTTATCCGGAGATTTCACAATAGTCATCAATGATTGTTTTAATAGTGGTACATGCCTTTTGTTTTGCTTTCGCAAAGATTATAATGTCATCGGAAAAGGTAAGAAATAGGATATAATTTATTTTAATAATAGGGAATCCAATATCCTTATTATTGTTAATTTTAAACCGTATTTTTCTAGCCAGTACTTCAACACATAGAATAAACAGAAAAGGGGATAATGGATCACCTTGTTTGAGTCCTCTCTAGGGAAAAACATGTATGTAGGTCCATTATTAACAAGTACTGAGAAACAAACGGTCATAACACAATCTTTAATCCAATTAATAAAATTTTCATTGGAGTCGAATTTCAGAAGTACTTGGAATAGCAAATCCCATTCTATTATGTCATAAGATTTTTGCATTTCTAATTTAAGTGCCATCCAACCTTCATTGCTCTTATGTGATTTAAAAGAGTGGAAGATTTCATGAGCTATGAATATGTTATCTTGGGTTGCCCTGTCAGCGACAAAAGCTCCTTGCAAGGGATGGAAGAGTTTTCGGAGTACTGATTGAAGTCTATTGGTTATAATTTTGGATTGCCCTGTCAGCGACAAAAGCTCCTTGCAAGGGATGGAAGGGTTTTTGGAGTACTGGTTGAAGTCTATTGGTTATAATTTTGGATATGACTGACGTGCATCTTTCTGCCACGTCAAAATAATAAAATACTATCTAACTACTCTTACCAGTAGAGTGGTAAGACAGGATCGATCCCACAGGGGATCGGGGAAATCATTCTTGTCATATTAAATTCAGTCAACTCAAACGGTAACCAAAGGTGGAAAATGATTGAAACTAAACTAACAAATGATTGATTTATAACAATTATGGAAAAACACCTAGCCCTACTAGTATCCACCTAACAGATTAATTAATTGATCATTGACTTCCTCTATTCGGATTCTATCCTAATATTTATATGCTCTAGTTGTCCTAATCCTTGTTCTTAATTAGTTAATAGTCCAACTAGTCCTATTAAACTTTTACCTACATACAACCTGAGACTATCAAGATTTAATACCTAGGCAACAATGCATTCAAGGATAATAGGAACATGCAGTACCATTTGCTCAAGGCCGGTATTTAACACATCATTATCTCTCTAAACAACCACAATCCCAACTAGGTCATGTGCTGATTTGCTAACCGATGATAAGACTCTCCGACTCGGACAATTCAGACCTAGCAATATGAATTTGACTCCACCTAGTTGATCAGGCCAGATAGGTAAATCAATTCAATCAGCAACATGCACAAGAGAGATGAACAACTAGAATATATATTAGAACCAAGAATATAAGTCTTACATTTAGTTAACCTGTTGGCTTCCACCAATTGAACAAAGTAAGGAGACTACTCCTGGCTCATTGTAAATGCAAACTAGAAACTACGTAAAATGAAAGTGAAGATAATATGGGAAGGAGAAAAAGTTCTCAACCCTAAATATGAAAGCCAGAAACCCTAGAAACAACTCCTAAAAATCCCAGCCCAAAGCTTCATCAGAAAGCACACAAAAGGCCCAAAGGAATCCCGCATAAAAGCCCAAAATAAAGTCACAACCCGTTAGTGGCACAGTTGCGCGCAAGCATGGCTCCGCGCGAATGGGCAATGATGCGGTCGCGCCTGGTGATGCGCGGTCGAGCCCGATAATTTTTGCTCATTTCGTTGGAGATCATGGGCGCGGTCGCGCGGGCCGTGGGCGCGGTCGCGCCTAGGCTTCTGTAGCATCTTCTTCTACATGGACGCGCGAGCATGCTTCGTCCTTTTCATATCTTCCCTTTGTTCTTCTCTCGAATGCTCGTAATTCTTGTGAATAACACATTTTCTCGGTGAACTATGGATTACGGTAGTAGATAAAAGACTAATAGGCTTTTAATCGTTGGTATTAGTTGGGTTATTGTATTTAGGTATGAGGGTAATGGATGTATGATTGATTTGCTTGAGAATTATTTCGAATGGAAGAAACTTTTGATAGCTTTTGTAAATATTGAACCAACAAGGTGGTGCTAAAAAACAACAACAAGGTGCCAGTATTTCTGGTAGAAGGTAGCGGAGATGTCATCTGAATCCAGGGGATTTGTTGGTACCAATATAGAACATTTGTTTTTTTTAATTTCTTCATTTGTAGGCGTAAGGGTAAGGAGATAATTATCCTCCATAGTTACTTCGTTGGGGATATTATGTAGATAGGATTGTAATTTATTAACGTTAATTTTTGACTTCTTAAACGGTTTTCAAAGTCATTTCTGATTTCTTTTCTAATATTTTCGATCCTAATAATCAGGGTGCTCTCTATCGTTGATATTTCCCTAATACTTTTCCTATTTCTCTTGGCAGATGCAATTCTATCGAAATAGTATGAATTAGTATCAATTAACTTAACATGTTTTATTTTAGCTCGTTGTCCCCAGTATTTTTTATGGTAAGATAGCATAGATTTCTTTTTTATGTAACAGGTTTTTTTTGTTCAATGTGGAGTATGTTTGAGGATTGGATAAAGATGTTCTTATGTTTATCCATTAGTTGGTTTTCAATTATTTCAAGTTGTTGGAAGATATTTCTAAACGTAGTTTTGTTACATTTTTTCGCTTGTATTATAAAATGGTTAGTTTTTTAAACCAATTTGTACATAAAGGATCCAGGCGGTCACACCCTCCAAGCTTGTTTGGCTATATTTTCAAAATAATTTCTCTTTGTCCATATATTTTCAAACTTAAATGGTTGTGCTTTAAAAGAAGTATTATTTGTGATTAAACAATGATTAGAAGAAGAAACAGCAAAGTTTTGTGTAGCAATGAAATGGAATCATTGGAGATTTTGGCTTTGCACAACAGTGCGATCAAGAACTTCATAAGTATTGTTAGCACCAGTAGAACTCCGATGCCATGTAAATGGGTTACCAGAAGTCGGAATTCTCGAAGGTCACAATTATCGATGAAATTTGTAAGTCTAGTGAATCTGGATTTAGGTGGGGCGACTCCACCCAATTTTTCATAAGATGATTTAATTTTATTTAGGTCTCCCATAAGCATGCAAGCATCTTGCAGCTTAGAATTAGTGATGTTAGTTCATTCTAGAAGGCGTTTTTATTACACTCTCGAGGTGGGGCATAAACAAAGATGATCATGAAGCAAATGCTACTGAAATAAGTCTAGTGATAGTATGTACAATTTCGCATAGGTCATCAATCATGTGATAATTTTTCTAGAACATACAAATATCGCCAAATAGGACAATGGAGGGGACAATGTGGCAAATATCAAAACATGTTTTTCGCTAGGTGTTTTTGGTGGGTCCAACAACATATTTGGGTTCCACGAGGGCGAGTATTTGGATATTATTAATTTTGCAAATTGCTTCAATATCATTCCAAAGATTGACCAGACTGATCCATCTACAATTTCATAGGACGATCATCATTTTAAACCGTTTGGGAGGGGTGGTGCTTTGTAAGAAGATTGCTCTTGCTTGCTAATATTATGACTATGATGGTAAAGGTAGAAGATTTATATATTAAAAGCTTTAAGAATTCTTTTTTGCACCTGAATTAGGAAGAAATAAAAAACTATATCTTTCTTTTTTTAAAGATTGTCCTACCAGGAGAAAGTTTCTGGAGTAGAGCCGGAGAGTCCACTATTTTTGATATTTTCTGCCTCAATAATAAAGGAGCGTTGGAAAAACTCCCGAAGGAAATTTATTTGGCATAAGGGGAGAAATAGGAAAACAAATGTAGAATTGTTGATCATGGTTCAGAGGAGCAGAGAGGAAGAACTTCTCCGCGTTAACCCAAATTTTGGAAATAATATGCAAGTACTCTTTAGTCTTCCTAGAGAACATAGGATAAGGATTCTCGTAAGTTTTCAAACGTAGTGAACCTATGAACACGGAAACCTTTATAACTCCTGCGTTTCCGTTTTCGAAACGTTTCGGAAACGGAAACTTCAGGAAACTCCACGGAAACTCAACACTGTTTTAAGATTTTAAAAAAAAAACTTAAACCTCTTAACTATATAATTCTTTTATCGCCGCACTTCCTTGTTAGAATATAGTTCTTGTTTTACTTCCTTATCATTATCTTTTTGAGTTATAACGATATTAGAAATGCTTTGCACTAGTTTATATTCACTAAATGAACATATATTGCACTTTATTAATGCCAAAATATTAATTATATCAAGAGCTTTAAAATGATATATAATATATACTAGCGTTTCCTAAACGTTCCCAAATTACTATTATTTTGAAAATCCCGTTTCTCCGTTTTCCCCGTTTCCCGTTTCGCATTTCCCCGTTTCCGTTTCCGCGTTACATAGTAGTGAACTGGTGTAAGCCGTATAATTGCTATTATTAGTCATGTAATAATTTATATAGTAGATGTGAATGGTATTCATAGTTTTGTAGAGGGCGGTAACAATACTAGTATTAATTCTCGTGAAGTAGTTTTGTTCTAAGTTTATTAGAATAATAGTTCAAGGCTAGAATCAAGCAAGCTCTGCAAATCCATCACTTGGAATTTTTGTACTTAGTAACACTATTAGCAAAGTTAGAATTGGTCCTAGAAACCAATATTTTAACATTATTTTTAGACCTAGTGTAATTGTTAGGAATGAAATAGAAATTCCTACATAGATAGAACGGATAGTAGCAGTCAGAATCAGGGATGATATGTCGCTTTTTTATATTCAGAGTTTAGTCAGTAATGAAAGTACTACAGGAAAGGTTGTTCATTGTCGTTGGTTGGTGGAAATTGTAAGATGCTAATAAATAATTAGTACATCTAAATAAAAGTTAGGACTATTGGTAGAGCAAAGATCATAGCTTATCCTCAAAGAATAACATAAGAGATGATAGTCAATGTAGTTCGCATCAAATAAAAAGTTTAAGGTACTTTTGTTCCATGATACCAAAAACAACATCCAAAGCATCAGAGAAAGAGACTTGGTAAAATATGTTGTAAGGAACTTAGATTTGATAACTGATATGAAACTTGGTAGTTGATAATTGTTACGAAATTTGGTAAAATGCAATCTTCAATACTAAGATTTGATAAAGTGGATTGATTCGTAGATTTATTGTTGGCAGCTTGATCTTCATTCGTAATATTATTTATAGTATTCTTAGCTTGATGCCCATCACTGAGTTTCTTAGCAGAATAGTATAAGAAAGGCCAAACTTTAATGTTAGAAGGTAGATGGAAAGTTATTATAATAATCCTAAAAACTATCCACCGTTAAATTTTGATAGAATTCATGTAGGGGTTAATGTAACTGTCATTTATGCAATAAGAGAATAAGATAGCATCATTTTTTAAGGAGTAAGATAGTAGAATGAGGATCAAAATCATATATATAGATGCGTATCTGAGTGATGGTGTGAAATTTGGTATGAAAAGTGAAAACTAGTACGAAGAATCTTCCAACTCAAACGAAGAGCAAAATCCAACGATAACCGTCCAAGTGCTTAGTAAACTTGATCGAGAAATTGTTAATCAGCTAGTTAATGTCTTTGAGATTGTAATTAATACAAAAATTCCACTGAAGGAGTCTAATGATACTGGTTGACTAAAGGTGAAAAATGAAGTAGTGTAGAAGGTTTAAGAGAAAAATACCCCAGCATAGTAAATTCTTTTTTCTATCTTCCATCAGTTCTTGCAGCAGCTAGTTTGGAGAAAAGACATTGAGTTTTAAAGGCATCAACCAAATCTCCTCCTTTAGTTGGTATTTTTGATGTAGCTGGAATGCCAACAAGTGGCTTCAGAGTTGGTATATATTATGATTTGGTAGTACTACTTAGTGGTAGCTTCGTACTCATTTTTGTTGTTTTCCAAGTGTTCTGGTATCAAATTGTTATTGTAAGAGAGCATCATGAAAGGTCCAAGGAGGGAAATCGCAACAGAGATACCCATAGATTGCAAAACAAGTAAAATATAGAAGCTATTATTGGATTCTTGAGAAACTTCCTTCAGTTGAGTAAGCCAGAGTTGGTTGCAGACATGATATATATATTGGACCGTAAATTAGCATGCAATAACATGCAAACAATAAATGAATTAAGAACAGAGATTAATACCGAATTGAAACGAGGAACGAGCATAGAACGCAGAGGCGAGAGCGAATCTCTGTCCTTAATTCGGAAAACGCCCCGTTAGTGGGACGGTTACCGGCGTTTCGAATCCCAGGATACAACTGCATCGAAATTCCTGATGCGCACTCAAGCCGGAAATCTGGCGACCCCGAAGAACTGTGTATACCCTAAAAGGATTTCAGAGGGAGAGAAGAGTGAATGCTTTTCGTGTGTTCTGAATGAGAGGAGAGGGTCGGTTTATATAGCAGCTGATCAGACTGTTGATCTCTCCAATTTTCGATGTGGGACAATTTTCCACCCAAAAACATCACCCGGATTCCTTCCAAGCACCTACTTTGAGCAGGCTTTTCTCATTCACTCGGAACCCGGTTTTAGCGTATGAATATACCATATTCAAGAACTCGCGGAGAGGAAGCCAATAGTCCCTTCTCCCGACAATTCTGACCACCGGAGCTAGCCGAAAAACTGCCCGGAAGTTTGCTAAAAATCTGGTTCCAACAATCCCCCACATGAATAGGAAAGACTCTATTCCATATGACGACTCGTCAGAAAAACTTTTTGAGAGTATAACGAAGAATCACTGCATCTGGGCTT
>NW_027366659.1:0-68271 GCF_046119375.1 Phyllobates terribilis | reverse complement strand
TAAAAGAGTATCTCGATCAACTCGCTTAAGTGTTTTAAAGATAAGGAAGTTGAAAACAGGTTTAAGCTAGTCTAATCTCCAAGTTAAACACAACAAGCTAGTCAACTAGTGTGTAAGAGTTGCGGAACAGGAGATTAGCTACAATAATTTGAACTTACAATTTTTAGATGATAAGCTCGGCTCAAATACAAGGATTTTTACAAGGTGATAACTCTAAGATTCTACTAAGCTCGGGATAAATGTCACCACTAATAGTTTATATAATGAAGAGTAATTACAACACATCATAACACTTTCTCTCAACACAATATGCGCTTAGCACAGTACAAGCAATCCTCTCAACTCTCAAGGTGATTTAGACCACACTCTAAGTTCACGCGACCTTGTCAAAGAGTAGCTTTCCTCTATCTAACACTCTTTCCAATTCGCTCTTGCTTTCTCCTCTCAGCAAGTGAAGTTTGCCTAAGCACTCAGCTCTCTAGCTTTCTCTCCTAAATCCTTTAACTCTATTTTGCTCTCTTCAGCTCGTGTGCCTAACATCACCTATTGCACATATTTATAGCATTCCTAAACTTATCCTCCAAGTAAAGAAAATTTATAATATATGGCAATGAAGAAGTCCGCATTGGCAATCCTTGTGATTGATCCTTTCCCTGGAGCGCATCAACAATTCCACACGTTTTGTCCTTCTTCTCTTGAGTAACCGTTTTGTCCATGTTTACAATCCTCTCTACACCCTCAGCGCTTCCCTCATACTTCCAGCTCGGCAATCCCCTTATAGGTAGAAATTCACCTTTATCACCTATCCTTAGCTTCACGGCCTTCCCTTCATTGCCCCCGTATTCACTACGCGTAGGTGCAGGATTCCTTGGTAGGACTAACTTCTTGGTACTTGATTACTTGTACACTCTCTTTGAATTTGAAGTGTGATCCACTAGCTCGCAGTGACTCTCCTTTGCTTTAGCTAGTCCTCCCTTCTTCACAACTAATCACCTAGTTCTTTTATTTATTCACAATACCTTGGCGAGACTCGCTTTCCCTGCTAGGCCTAAATCTAGTCTCCACAAGGACTCAGCTAGTCCGCTTGTGTCAAAGCTACTCTCCTAACTCCTTGAGCTATTACTTGAAAGCTTATCACACACAATGGACATCAAATACTTATGTTTATCATCATCAAAACAAGCGGAATGAATAAGCAAGCTAGTTCCACACTCTAGCTCAAACCAACAATTTCCCCCTTTTTGAATATGACAAACACTTTAAACAATAATGCACATAATATTTCAAAATGTACTCAGTTAACCTTAAGATATGCAATGCTGCTGAATTGAATACTTTCAGATATAGAAAATTAGCTCAATATCTTGCTAAAAAACACTTAGCAAGATTACCTTTGTTCCCCCTTAGACCAAGCTGGTCTAAAATATTTCCCCTTAGTTGAATAAGGTATGAACCTGTTTACTTCCCCTTTTTGACATCATCAAAAAATGCAAGTGTAACTCATGCAAAGGGAGCTAAAGTGGAGTAAGGCAAACAAGCTTAACTTACTAATCATGCATATAAAGTCATTTAGCATAGAAAAGTAAGGTCTAACCATGCAATAAGCACAAGATTATGGAAACCATAAGGCATACTATATTATCAATATGTCCTTACACCTTTTATAGCAGGAATCCTAAGACATTACTAGTTAAACTTTTGAGCAAGCAAAAAAATAACACAAAAAGCACACAAACACACAAGCTTAGAACACCCCAGGCATCGCGTTGACGTGTAAGAGCAACTAAGGTCTGTAAAATACAAGTTTGTTTCTCTTATCATTATGTGATCAACTGAAGATGGGTAATAATTTATGAGAGACGCTTGTCGAGTGTAGAACACTGGTTCTGGATAGCTGATAATATAGAAGTTGTAGACTTGCTGGCAGTAGGTGTAGCTAACTCTGTAGACTGAGTGCATGAAGAGCTGGTAGTTGACGGGAGTAGCTTTGCAGGAGGGGAGTTTGATACAAGATCATAAACCTTCTTCAAAGTCAGCACATCGTTGAAGCTAGTCTCGGAGACTGGCTTGTAAAGGCCTTCAACCTTCAACATGCGTGCTATCAGATAAGAGAATGGGAGAGGGATACCATGATATGCTCGACTTATATCCATGTGAGAAAACATTAGTTCGGCTGTGTTGATGAGCTCCCCACGCAAACACTCGTCCATTATACATCAGTCAGAGATAGTCACTAGGTCAAGGTTGGTGTTTCTGGGTGTGATGTTTTTGACGATAAAATGGTATAGAAGTCGCTTTGACGCTGTTAAGTGATCAATCTTCAACTTTTTAGGGACATTCTTACCAAAAACCACTTCCTTGATCGCTCTTGAATTTGAAGGGCAATGCGTTTTATAAAAACGACCAAACCCCACTAAAGAGCCGTCTGGTCCACGCTCTTGACATATCACCCTAGCTAGGTCCTTGACCTTGAAGCTTTCTTGACCATCGTTCATCCACACAAAATTGATAGAAAAGGTTCAACAAAAGATTAATTTGTAGAGAAGCGAGAGTAAAACTAGCACAAAAGATCAATATCAGCTTTTGTTACCTCATTTTCAAGCTTGTACCAGTTCTGCATCTTCAACATATACGTGAAGCGATCTGAACCCGAAGCGTCCTCAATCGCTTTAAGCATCTATGGTGACACAATCAACAAAGCGAGTATCTCACACTTAGCTATGCCTTGTGGAATGGGTGGAAACTTTGAATGAACTACCTTTGCCTCTTTCTTTGGTTTCGTTGCTTTTGACTTTGTTTCCTTCTTAACTTGCTTTGGAGGGAATGATTCAACACTTTATTATTCTTCATATAACAACTCTTCTTCTTCTATATCAATCATCTTTCACTTACCGGCAACTTTAGATACACTTTTTGCATCTTTGATAAGCTTGTAATGCGTTGGAGCAAAATCTTCATCCTCTTCATCCTTAAATGAAGCAGCTCGACTCAGAGGATTAGGAGGAGAAGTGAGAAGAAGTTGTTCACCTTTTACTTGCTTTGCCGGAGTATTATATACCTTTGATTCAATGTTTACCATGTATTTGAGTATGTTGACGACTGAGGTAGTTACCGAATCAACCACTGGCGCAATCTGTTTACACTGGTTAGTAGATGTGTCCTCAACGACTTCAAGAGCAACTTGATCACGATCAGCTGGAGTGTCGGGAGTATTGGAAGACGGTGATCCCAACACTGGAGCTTTCGGTGTCTTTGGCGGAGGAGCTGTGGAGGACTCAACAACTATTTTGTCTAGACGACGCTGAGCAATCTCTTCTATATCAACTATCCTGTTGCGATAAAGCTCTTTGAGAAGCTCTTATTTTGTGAGATTAGCGAGAGGAGAATTGTCGGCCATTTGTTCTGAGGAGTTTATGTGTTTTGGGGATTTAAAGTTGGGGCTTGCTGAGGACGTATAATAGATCAGAACGAGTAGATGTGAGAGGGAGCGAGTTTTAGCTAGTGGTAATATAATTTATTCTGAGAGGGAGATAATAATGAGAAACGGTAAAGATCAATAATGAAGGCATACCCATGTTTATATAGTGAAGCACTATCTTCCTATGTAAGATTTCACCACTGAAACAACGACTTGATTTTCGCAAAGGCTATAATCACCGATATAATCTATGAGGCATTGAAACGGATACATGCAGACTCATTTTTCCGAGAAGCACTATACTGAGTGACATGTGGTTATGCAAAATAATTGTTGTAACGAATATGAGGGAGATGAGCTGGCAGCTGGTGTGATGTGCAATGAAGTCTATGTATGGCTTTTCTGAATCCATTTATGCTAGATCACTGAGCCACATAGTCTGGCTGAATCCATTTATATTGGATCACTAGTCTACTTGTATAGGCTTCACTTTTTAGAGCCGAAAAGATACCTTCCTCATTAAGCAGACTTTGTAGTTTAACAAACCCCAAAGTGAATTAGACTGCCTCTGAAGCTACTCTCACACAAACAATTAATCATTCTAGAAGTGTAAAGCAAGTGTATATATGCACCCAATGTATCATTTATGCATGTAAAAGAATAACGGGATAATGAAAATTTCCGTGTAGGGACATAACACACTCACACTCAACATATAATGAATATAAGGTTTGTGCATAAGAGGGTAACTGGCTTTTATACAAACATGAATACTTCCTATTGTGGAGTTTATTAAGGGAATACTTCCTATTGTAATATGGCAAGAAGATGATCACCATTATCTATTTGTGGCATAAGAAGAGCATGTAGTTGGCTAAGACTATAATCAATAGATTAAGTGCAACATAGTACCTTAGCTAGTCTGGCTTGTGAAAAAGATGATGCATGAAAGCAAGCAAGCAATAAGCACAATCCAACTAAAGTTCCTAAAGTAGAATTAAAATGCATTAATTCATATTTAAGGAATGGGAGAAACTTACATCGCATATCTTGCTTCAACTAATAAGATAAGATAGAAAAACCAGGAGAAGCCCAAGGCGTAGAAAGATATCCAAGCAAATTGCCTTAGAAAAGATATGGTGTTGCCATATAGTTCTTCTTGAAGTATAAGATGTAGTTCAGTGAGTTGAAAAAATATTCGCTTGAAGTCCCCAAAGACTCGCTTGAACTATCGAATCTCGCTTGAAATGTTATATGCAGTTGTTCCATGAATGAGACTCGCTTTGAATAAAGCTGATCTGGATAAAGTATAGCTTGATTTCTTTGTTTCAGCCCTGAAGGAGATAGAAAACTCCTTATTTATGAAATGAGAGTAGCTTAAGATATGACTTTGTGTCTTCTACTCTGCGTTCCAAGTGGTAAGATAAGATCAAGCTTTTGTTTTCAATGAAGCATTGACTTCGTAGGATGTTTAGCGCTCGCGGTTCCAGAATTGGAAGGTAGATCTTTCATCTTCACAGTTCTAGGAACTCGCTTCTAATAGATGTCATCGTTAAGATCTACCAGTTGGTGAGGCTTACCTTTGGAAGGCATTCCTCGTTGTTCTTTAGCTTGTTCGTGCTTGGCTTTTGAGGGTGATAGGATCTTATTATATGGTGTTAACTAGCGACTATTAGATTAGGTTTAGTGGTGTTTAGGTGCTTAACGAGTGGTATTCCCGGAATCCGGTTTGGAGTTCATTTATGGATTAGCGGGATGCTCGTAAGCGGTTTTGAGTGGTTTTATTATGGAGATCCCGGTTGTGCTCACTTTTAGTGCATTCGGGATGGTGCTAGAGGAAGTATACCACACCTACACCCCAGGAGAAAACGAGAGGCGAAGCCGAGCTGCCTCGACGCTTGCAGAAGATTGAAGACCATCTCAGGAGAAAGTCACGATCTAGACAGGCATGTCACGATCGTGACTGGGCCGCAGTTGAGGTGTCACGACAGAGATCCACTATCACGATCGTGACCATCCACAGGACTGAGAACTGGAGCAAAATCACGATCGTGACCCTTGTGTCACGATCGTGATGCGGACACGGATGACCCATTAATTGAAGATTTGATCCGAGATTTTATTAGTTATTTCCACATCTTTTGATTTATTTGCATTTATTTTTATTCCCTTTTATTATAGACTATATAAGCCTTAGGAAATTAGGTTAGAATCATCTTTACTTCATTAATCTTTCATCACTTTCATTTACGTAGAATTCAACATTATCCAAGAGAAAGCTTCCACTTTTGTTCCGCTTTCACCATCTTCGCTGGTTTGTTTTCCCATCATTCATCCATATGTATTCATTTCTTTCGATGTATATGTCTGGCTAAGTTCATTATAGTTCACTATTTAGGCTGAAGCCATTGTTCTAGGTTTGTTGTGAGAATTCTAATGTTTATGTTCTAAAGTTAATTTCAGGATTGTTTTATGATCTCTTGTGCTTTACTGATTTCATTGATTGATCTTGCTTTTATCTAGGTTGCAAACTAGGTTAATTATTATCCATTATATTGCTAGGCTTGATAATTTGATTTGAAAAGTCTTGTCTTTAAGTAGCGAGTAGAATTTTCATAGACTATTTACGAGTGCTTATTGTGTAGAGATTATAAACCTGTGTCGAGTATCGCTGATTTGCCAATGGTATTTCATAGGCCTACTTATCTTTGATCTTCATGCTGTTGTGCTTTTGAATCTTGGGATTTCCTTTGTTATTGCATAATAAGGGTCTCTAGGACTATTTGGACTAGTTGCTATTTATGAACAAAAGTAGGACAACCGGATTAACCAATTCAGAATATAAGTTAGTATAATTCAATGATCAACATTCCAATTGAATAATGAATGATCAACATTCCAATTGAATAATGCGCTGATGCTAGAAGGAGTGAGATTTATACCCATAATTGTTTACAACCCAACCAATATTGCTTTTATATATGCTTAATTGCTTAGTTCATTAAGATCACACATACAAAAACCCCCAATTGTTACTACTTGGTAGCATCATAGGAAATAAACTATCGTTCTGGATCTCTTGGGATTCGACCCCTGCTTACCACTTTACTAGTGAATTTGTTAGTTGGGTATCTTTGATAGGCACAACGACATTAGTCGCCTCATCAAATTTTGGCGCCGTTGCCGGGGAGCCAACTGATATAGTTTATTTCTATTTGTGTTACTACTTTAGTGTGGACCTATCTTATGGTCCACACTCGTGCTACTGATTCAAATTTGCTTGATTTCAATCCAGAGATAGAGCAGACGCACCTGCGCAACCTGCGACAATCTCTACAGAACCTTGTGATCGAATCAATGGCTGCAAGAATGCTGCGAGAACTTACGGACCCAGATCTGACACAACAACACCTGGGAGTAACGCTGCTTGCCCTGAATGCTGGTGTTACGTTCGAGCTCAAGACAGGTTTCATCAATCTGCTACCGAAATTCCATGGCTTGGTTGGGGAAGACCCGATTATGCATCTAAGTGAGTTTCATGACATCTGCAGCTGTAGCAAGCCGAGTAACGTTACCGACGAGCAGATTAAGATGGGAGCTTTTGGTCTTACATTAAAAGATAGCACGTGACAATGGTATTATTTGCTGCCCACAGGGAGTATCGACACTTGGGATAAGCTACACAAAGCCTTCCTTAGTAAATATTTCCCGTCCAAGAAAGCTGTTGCTTTGAAAAGAGCGATTCCTATGGTGGAGCAACATAATGACAAGTCATTGTACGACTACGTCGAAAGGTTCGCGAGATTATGTGCTAGCTTCCCTTTCCATGGGTTTGAGGAGAAAGACTTGGTGACCCACCTTTACAATGGGTTACTTGATAATGAGAGAAGGTTAGTAGACGCTGCTTGCAATGGTAGTCTGATGAATTTTACTCCTGCCGAAGCCAGAGTCGGAATAAACGAAATTGTTGAAGGGACTAGGAGTTTTGGGAGGATGTATACAAAGAGAGGAGCTAACGTTGTGACTTCCGGAGAACCTGGATGGAAGAGTGAGATTGTTGAGTTAAAGAGTATGATCAAGAATATCACCTTTGGAAATCAGAAACCAACAAGACTATGTGGCATATGCGCAGATGAGAGCCACCCTACCGATATGTGCCCGCAACTTCAGGACAAGACGATTGCTGAAGTTCACGCGGTGGGAGGCTTTGGACCTCCTAGGCCTCGCTACGATCAAAACAACAACTATAATCCGCGGGGAAATGATAACTTTGGTTTTAGGAGAAACGATCCGGTTGATGGACAGAATTAAGGCTATTACCAAAATCAATACCAAAACAACTCCTACCGTGCTCCGTATCCACCGCAAACCAAAGAGCCATCAACAAGGGAGATGCTACAAAAATTGACAAAGCACTTCACAGCGCATGTTCAAGCTACGGAGTCGAGCATAAGGAATCTAGAGAAGCAGGCTACACAGATAGCGGAGGCAGTCAATAATTTAACACATCAGAGCTTGGGCAAGTTACCATCGCAAACAGTAGTAGCTCCGAGAGAAAATGCAAGTGCCATCATGATACGAAGTGGATGAAAACTCGACGAAAAGCTGGAAGGAGAGATTGTGCAGGAGGTAACTGGGCAGTTGTCACGACGGAGACACCAAAATCATGATCGAGACTTTTCCCCAGTTGAAATGTCACGATCGAGACAATGTCATCACGACTGAGATGACGGTGATTTGGATTCCGAAAAAGTTGACGAAGAAGGTCACAACCGTGACACTATGTCACAATCGAGACTAAGCCTCAGTTCTCACCATCACGATCGTGACCAACCATCTTGATCGCGATCCAGTGCTGATGTTTGTGATTCCAACCCGCAGAATACCGACGACGATTATGAAGAGAGAGGCAACTTCAAGCTACGACAAGAAAACTATGTGAGGCCCAACTTTCCTCCGCTGTACTACGAGAAACCACCCACACCATTCCTAGAAGCCTTGAAAGACACGCACAGACCTGCGAATGACAAGGAAATCTTCGAAACGTTTAGTGAGTGTGAGGTGAACATCCCTCTGCTTAAAATCGTCAAGAGTGTTCCTCGCTATGCTAAGTTCTTGAAGGAGCTCTGCACTATGAAGAAGAGCAAGAAGCTGAAAGGGAAAGAAAAGGTGCAGGTCAGCGAGAGAGTTTCCGCGGCCATTCAGTAAAAGATAGCGACTAAGTGCTCGGACCCAGGTATGGTTAGTATTCCATGCACTATTGCTAAGACTAAAATTGATTGGGCCATGCTAGATTTGGGTGCTTCCATTAATGTGCTGTCGTATTCATTATATAAGTCACTAGGACTAGGACCCCTGAATGAAACAGGAATTGTAATTCAGCTAGATGACAGGTCTATGGTTTACCCAAAAGGGGTAGTCGAAGATGTGTTTGTTATGGTGGATAATCTTGTATTTCCTGCGGATTTCTATGTGTTGGATATAAATCATGATGCGCAGGCTGCACCTATCCTTCTAGGTAGACCCTTCATGAGAACAGCCAAAACTAAGTTAGATCTAGACACCGGGGCGCTTACGCTCGAGTTTGACGGGGATGTTGTTAGTGTTAACATATATGAAACTCCGACACGACCCCCGGATGATAACTCAGTATTTTCAATTAATGAGGTTATTAAACCCCCGAACCATGTTCGGATGCACTGCGCGCCCCGCTCCCTAATTCGTTTTTGGGCGGTAGCTCCACCTCTCTAACCACACAGGGCGAGAAACCTGCTAGTACTGTTGTGCAGGTTACAAAGAAGCAAATGCACGGCCCCAAGTTGAGTCTAAGTGTGGGAAAGTAAGAAGAAAAAGGTAAAGAAAAGGTGGAGAGTCACAAAGGTGAATGGTCGAAGGTTTGAACCTTTCCATAACTGGTTCATACAAGAGATTCTGAAATCGGAGGTTCCAAAGGGACCGAAAGACGCTGGTTGAATCAGACTACGTCGTGCCGCGACGTTAAATAAGGCGCTGATTGAGAGGCAACTCGAGGGAGCATTACTAACATTTCTCCCATTATTTTGTTTTGTTTTTGTTTCGTTTTCAGGAAAAATAGCGGGACCAACATCAGGAGGTCATCGGAGGAGGAAAAACGCCGATCACATACCACAACTACTCGTGTCACGATCGTGACACTATGTCACGGTCGTGATGCGGTCGATCATTACCCTCCTTTTACTCCTCACGACCGAGATAGAAACACAGCATTCAACAGTTCGGCTTCCTCTTCCCTTTTATGGTGTCCTCTTTTGTTGCATTAAGGACAATGCGCGATTCAGGTGTGGGGAGAGGAGTTGACTTGTCGAGGTGTTTGCTGCTGATGTTTTTGGTGCTTTGCTATTCCACTGATGTTTTTTATGTTTTTGGAGTCTATGCTGATGTGTTTTGCTGTTTTTCTATCTATCGAGTCTGTACCGGATATTTCTTGAACCTTTGCTTTTATTAGTTAAAAAAACAGAAAAACCCAGGAGTAAGAAGTGATTGGATCAAAAAGGGCGGCTCCAACAAAAAAAATAAAAAAGGAACAAAAGAACCAGGCAAGTAAAAATGGATAAAAAGGAAAAGGTGGGTGCCTGAAAATAAAGAAAGAAAAGAAAAGAAAAATAGTTCCTACCACTTTTGAATTTCGTTGAAAACCCGAAAGGGCACCGGGATTACATTGTTTGTGATTATTTGATTAATTGCATCATTTATTGGCGTCAGAGATATAAGAAGGGAGTTGAAGGATTGTCTTGGGTTTAATTAGGATTCATCAAGGAGGGATAAGAAGTTAGTAATTAGCCTTTTATTCCTCTGTTTTTGAGCTTATTCACATTCATACTTCGCATGCTCACCCTTTCACTATTTCATTAGATTTGTTACACATTATTTGAGGTTGTATTAGATTCTAGATTAGATTTCTATTTCTTGGAGTTGGATGCATATTGTTTTGGTTGTGCTATGCAGATTTCTTGATTAGGATTGGTGGTTGTGATGTATGGTTTGATTACATTGATTAGTGGTTTAGGACATTAATTGAAGAGGAGGTACAAGAAGTGTATAAGCAAGTGGGAGACTCAATTTTTGTCTTCATTATCATTATTTATGTACCATTACCCTTAGAGGAGATTAGGAGTCCACTTATTTTTTATTGCGCATCACTTGGTTCGATTTTATTATTGTTATGGAGTGGTGACATATGAAGTGGAGACATAAGGAGGGATTTGGGTAGGTCATCTCGGAGATATAAGAAGATAGATCGGAGTTAGGTTAGTGCTTGTTTACACTTGGAGTTCGAAATATAGTTGCTAGCAGACTGTCTCTACACTTTCTATAGACCTTTGTGCTTATAGGAGGAGTGAGTTTTATTTTATTTACTCGAGGACGAGCAAGGTTTAAGTGTGGGGAAGTTTGATAGGAGCTTATTATATGGTGTTAACTAGCAACTATTAGGTTTAGTGGTGTTTAGGTGCTTAACGAGCGGTATTCCCGGAATCCGGTTTGGAGTTCATTTATGGATTAGCGGGATGCTCGTAAACGGTTTTGAGTGGTTTTATTATGGAGATCCCGGTTGTACTCACTTTTAGTGCATTCGGGATGGAGCTAGAGGAAGTATACCACGCCTACATCCAGGAGAAGCCAAGAGGCGAAGCCGAGCTGCCTCGACGCTTGTAGAAGATTGAAGACCATCTCAGGAGAAGAAGTCACAACCGAGACATGCATGTCACGATCACGACTTGGCCGCAGTTGAGGTGTCACAAACGAGATCCTTTATCATGATCGTGACCATCCACATGATTGAGAACTGAAGCAAAATCACGACCGTGACCCCTGTGTCACGAACGTGACGCGGACAAGGACACGGACGACCCATTAATTGAAGATTTGATTCGAGATTTTATTAGTTATTTCCACATCTTTTCATTTATTTGCATTTATTTTTATTCCCTTTTATTAGAGACTATATAAGCCTTAGTAAATTAGGTTAGAACCATCTTTACTTCATTATTCTTTCATCACTTTCATTTACATTGAATTCAACAACAGCCAAAAGAAAGCTTCCACCTTTGCTCCACTTTCACCATCTTCCCTGGTTTGTTTTCCCATCATTCATCCATATGTATTCATTACTTTCGATGGCTATGTCTGGCTAAGTTCATTATAGTTCACTCTTTAGGCTGAAGCCATTGTTCTAGGTTTGTTATGAGAATTCTAATGTTTATGTTCTAAAGTTAATTTCAGGATTGTTTTATGATCTCTTGTGCTTTATTGATTTCATTGATTGATCTTGATTTTATCTAGGTTGCAAACTAGGTTAATTATTATTCATCATATTGCTAGGCTTGATAATTCGATTTGAAAAGTCTTGTCTTTAGGTAGCGAGCAGAATTTGCATAGACTATTTGCGAGTGCTTATTGTGTAGAGATTATAAACCTGTGTCGAGTATCGGTGATTTGCCAATGGTATTGCATAGGCCTACTTATCTTTGATCTTTATGTTGTTGTGCTTTTGAATCTTGGGATTTCCTTGTTTATTGCATAATAAGGGTCTCTAGGACTATTTGGACTAGTTTTTATTTACGAACAAAGAGTAGGACAACCGGATTAACCAATTCAGAATATAAGTTAGTAGAATTTGATGATCAACATTCCAATTGAATAATGCGATGATGCTAGAAGAAGTGAGCTTCATACCCATAGTTGTTTACAACCCAACCAATATTGCTTTTATATTTGCTCAATTGCTTAGTTTATTAAGATCACACATACAAAACCCCCCAATTGTTACTACTTGGTAGCATCATAGGAAATAAACTATCGTTCTGGCTCTCTTGGGATTCGACCCCTGATTACCACTTTACTAGTGGATTCGTTAGTTGGGTATCTTTGATAGGCACAACGGCCTTAGTCGCCTCATCAGAGGGCCTAGTACGAACACGCCAAGTCTTAGAATACTCGCTTGGGTCAAGCTTGTCTTTCTCAAGACTCGCTTGATCGAGCTTATCCTCAGATATAGTCATAAAAGATTGTGAGGAATCAGAATTGCTTAGATCAGCTTTTCTTCAAACAGACTTGCTTAATCGAGTTCACCGTCAGATTTAGTCATTTCAGAGATATGGGGTGTAGAAGAGAGTTCAATTTTAAGAACACTTACCTCAAAATCAGGCTCAGGACCGGGATCTTTGGTGATGAATAATCACTTTTTGATGCTACTCCAACGTCTAGCTCATCATCCAACCCCCCCCCCCCACAAGGTAACGAAGGCCTTTCTACGTGGTGTTTCAGATCCACTTGGTTCCTCCTTAGAGTCCACCTTTGAACTTGTGCAGTCCTTGGAAATGCCCTTTGCCATTGCAATTGTAGCATGTGATATCCTTGAGGTCACGTGGCTTGTATTCTTTGCGTTGAAAGCCACCTTACTTCTTAAAGAACTTTCTAACGAACTTCTTCATCATCGTGACTTCCCAGTCTTCTTCATGGTCATCTTCATCTTCTTCGTCCATCTTTTGATGCACACAGGTGAGCTTGAGAGACATTTATTGGGTTTCCTTTGATGCTAGCGACTCTTTTTGGTCCTTAGTTTCCTGTATTCTTAATTTTCCAGCAAGTACAAATACATGCAACTCTTTTTGTTTCTTTTGTCATTAGCATAATTTGTTTAATTGTATCAAACTTTGCGTTAACACCATGGATAAAAGCTAAAGAGAATTCCCAGGGTTTTACATTCAGTGATGCGGAGTACATCTTGTCATATAGAACGTGGAACCTGGATTGATAGTCCGAAACAGATTCGCTTTCACCATCTTAAACGAATGGTTAGATCTCGAATCGACGATTGTACTTCATATCTTCATTGCCGGAGTGCATGTCTATGATAGCGTTCCACATGAGCTTCGTTGTGGGCAGTGACATGATTTTGTCGATGTCCTTTTGAGAAAGAGCATTTTAATATGAGTTGCTTTGCCTACGCTTTCTTCTCCAGCATAGCATACTCCGTTGGTCCCCATTTGTATGTGTCCGTTTCATCCTTAAGTATTTCTTCACCTTTGTCAATGATCCTCTAACATTGATAGTCAGTTTGTTGGATGTCATTCCTAGTCATAGTGAGCCACCATTCAAGTCCACCCTCATCTAAGATATGAGGCTTAGCTAAAGAGATATCTAGGTTAAAACTTTTTGTCGTTGCCCATGATTCAGACAGGAGAGTAGGAATCGATGCAAATGAGCGTCCAAGGCTCTAATAACAATTGTAGATTTCTGATCTGCGTCAATTCAGATCGTATCAAGTAGATTGAATCGACTAGATCTTATAAAAGAGTATCTCGATCTACTCACTTTAGTGTTTTAAAGATAAGGAAGTTGAAAACACGTTTAAGCTAGTCTAATCTCCAAGTTAAACACAGCAAGCTAGTCAGCTAGTGTGTTAGAGTTGCGGAAGGGGAGATTAGCTATAATAATTTGAATTTAATATTGTTAGATGATAAGTGATAGGAGCTTAGTATATGGTGTTAACTAGCGACTATTAGCTTAGTAATAGTGGTGTTTAGGTGGTTAACGAGTGGTATTCTCGGAATCTAGGTTTGAGTTTACTTATGGATTAGAGGGATGATCGTAAGCGGTATTTTATGGTTTTATCACGGAGATCCCGGTTGTGCTCACTTTTAGTGCATTCGGGATGGAGCTAGAGGAAGTATACCACGCCTACACCCAAGGAGAATCCGAGAGGCGAAGCCGAGCTGCCTCGACGCTTGTATAAGACCGAAGACCATCTCAGGAGAAACTGTCACGACCAAGATGGAGTATCACGACCGAGATTCAGCCTTAGTTGAAGCTGTCATGACCAAGACAACATGTAGCGATCGCGACTTAGCCTCAGTTGACATGTCACGATCGCGACTCCCTATCATGTTTGCTACTGGCCACAGACCTGAGAACTGGAGCATTGTCACGATCGCGACACCCCTGTCACGATCGTGACGCGGACACGGACGAGACTTAAATGAAGATTTGATCCGAGATTTTATATTTTTTTTCACATCTTTTTAATTATTTTAATTTTTTTTTATTTCCCTTTTATTAGATACTATATAAGCCTTTAGAAATTAGGTTAGATTCATCTTTCATTCATTATTCTTTTGCCACATTCATTTAGAGAGAACTCAACAGCAGCCTCCAAGAAAGCTTTCACCTTTATCATCTTTCCTGGTTTGTTTTCCCATCATTCGTCCATATTCTTCAATGCTTTCAGTGGCTATGATTGGCTAAACTCTCTATAGTTCACTCTTAAGGCTGAAGCCATTGTTTTAGATTTTGTTGTGAGAATTCTTATGTTTTTATTCTAAAGTTAATTTCAGGATTGTTTTATGATCTCTTGTGCTTTATTGACTATTCATTGATCTTGATTTTATCTAGGTTGCAAACTAGGTTGATCATTATCCATCATATTGCTAGGCTTGATAATTCGATTAGAAAAGTCTTGTCTTTTATGTAGCAATCAGAATTTGCATAGACTATTTGCGAGTGCTTATTTTGTAGAGATTATAAACATGTGTCAAGTATTGGTGATTTGCCAATGGTATTGCATAAGCCTACTTATCTTTGATCTTTATGCTGTTGCGCTTTTGAACCTTGGGATTTCCTTGGTTATTTCTTACAATAAGGGTTTCTAGGACTATTTGGACTAGTTGCTAATTACGAACAAAGAGTAGGACAACCAAATTAACCGATTCAGAATATTAATTAATAGAATTCGGTGATCAACATTCCGATTGAACAATGCGCTGATGCTAGATAGAGTGAGATCCATAATCATAATAGTTACAACCCAACATTCATTTCTCTTATATTATCTTAGTTACTTAGTTACTATAACCACAATCAAACCCCCCATTGTTACTATTAGGTAACATCATTAGAAATAAACTAACGTTCTGGCTCTCTTGGGATTCGACCCCTTCTTACCGCTTTACTAGTGGATTTGTTAAGTTAGGTATCTTTGATAGGCACAATGACTATTTTGGCCTCATCAAATTTTGGCGCCGTTGCTGGGGAGCCAACCGTTTTAGTTTATTTCTTTTAGTGTTACTATTCTGGTGTGGACCTATCTTATGGTCCACACTCTCGCTACTAATTCAGATTTGCTTGATTTTTATCAAGAGATAGAGCGGAAGCACCTACGCACTTTGCGACAATCTCTACAGAATCTAGTAATCGAATCAATGGCTGCGAGAACGTTGAGAGAACTTACAGACCCGGATTTGACGCAACAACACCTGGGAGTAACGCTGCCTTCCCTTAATGCTGGCATTACATTTGAGCTCAAGACTTGTTTCATCAATTTGCTACCAAAGTTTCATGGCCTGGTTGGGGAAGACCCGATTATGCATCTAAGTGAGTTTCACGACATCTGCAGCTGCAGCAAGCCGAGTAACATCACCGACGAGCAGATTAAGATGAGAGCTTTTGGTCTTACGCTAAAAGATAGCGCGCGACAATGGTACTACTTGCTGCCCACCGGAAGTATTGACACTTGGGATAAGCTACACAAAGCCTTCCTTAGCAAGTATTTCCCTTCCAAGAAGGCGGTTGCTTTGAAAAGAGCGATTTCTATGGTGGAGCAACACGATGATGAGTCGCTGTACGACTACGTGGAAAGATTCGCGAGATTATATGCTAGCTGCCCATTCCATGGGTTTGAGGAGAAAGACTTAGTAACCCACCTTTACAATGGGTTACTCGACAATGAGAGAAGGTTAGTGGACGCTGCGTGTAATTGGAGTGTGCTAAATTTGACTCCCGCCGAAGCCAGAGCCCGACTAAACGAGATTGCTGAGGGAACGAGAAGTTTCGGAAGGACGTATACGAAAAAAGGAGCAAACGCTGTGAATTCCGGAGAGCCCAGATAGAAGAATGAAATCGCTAATTAAAGAGTATGATCAAGAACATCACCTTTGGAAATTAGACACCGACACGACTATGTGGGATTTGCGCGGATGAGAGCCACCCTACCGATATGTGCCGACAACTCCAGGATCAAACCATTGCTGAAGTGCATGCCGTGGGAGGTTTTGGACCTTCTAGACCTCATTATGAGAACAACAACAACATCTACAATCAGTGAGAAAACAACAACTACAACCCGAGAGGTAATGATCATCCTGGTTTTAGGTGGAGCGACCTGGCTGGGGTGCAGAATAAACAATATTAATACAACAATCAATACCGTGACCCATACCCACCAAAATCCGAAGAGCCATCGACTAGGGAGATGCTGGAAACGCTATCAAAGAACTTCATGACACATGTTCAAACCACAGAGGCAAGCATAAGGAGTTTGGAGAAGCAGGCATCACAAGTGGCAGAGGCAATCAATAACTTAACGCAACAGTGCTCAGGCAAGTTACCTCCCAAACCGAGAGAAATCCGAGAGAGAACGTTAGCGTTGTGCACTTGAGAAGCGGACGACAACTCGACGAAAAATCGGAAGAAGAGACACTGTGAAAGGAGTCTGAGCACCTGTCACGACCGAGACAGGCGTGTCGCGATCGAGATTTGCTCCCAGTTGATGTGTCACGACCGCGACAAAGATATCACGACCGCGATGACGATAAATTGATTTCCGGAAAAGCTGACGAAGAAGGTCACGATCGTGACACTGTGTCACGACCAATACTAAGCTGTAGTTCACATAATCACGATCGTGATGATCTATCTCGATCGCGACCTAGTGCTGCTTTTCACGACTCCAAACCGCTAAGTGCCGACGACGATTCCAAGGACAGAGGTGACTTCAAATTAAGGCAAGAAAACTATGTGAGGCCGAATTTCCCTCCACTGTACTCCGAGAAACCCCCTGCACCATTCACAGAAGCTTTGAAAGACACGGCCCGACCTGCGAACGACAAGGAATTCTTCGAAACGTTTAGTAAGTGTGAGGTAAACATCCCTTTACTCAACCTCGTTAAAAGTATTCCTCGTTATGCTAAGTTCTTGAAGGAGCTCTGCACCATCAAGAAGAACCAAAAGCTAAAAGATAAGCACAAGGTGCAAGTAAGCGAGAGTGTTTTAGCGGCCATCCAAAGGAATATAGCAACCAAGTGCTCGGATCCAGGGATGGTGAGTATCCCCTCTACTATGGGGAAGACTAAGATTAATAGGGCCATGCTAGATTTGGGTGCTTCTATTAATTTTTTGCCTTATTCATTTTACAAATCACTAGGATTAGGGCCTTTGAATGAAACAGGGATTGTTATTCAGCTAGCTGATAGGTCTATGGTTTACCCGAAAGGGATAGTCGAAGATGTGTTGGTTATGGTGGATAATCTTGTATTTCCTGCGGATTTCTATGTGTTAGTTATGAATCATGACGTGCAGGCTGCATCTATCCTTCTGGGTAGACAATTCATAAGGACAGCCAAAACTAAGTTAGATCGTGACACCGGGGTGCTAACACTCAAGTTTGATGGGGATGTTGTTAGTTTCAATATTTATGAAGCTACGACACAACCCCCGAATGATAGCTCAGTGTTTTCTATTGATAAGGTTGTTAAAGCCCCTGAACTATGTTCGGATACGATGCGCGCCCCGCCCCCTAATTCTGTTTTGGGAGGTAGCCCCACCTCTCTAACTACACAGGGCAAGAAACCTGCTAAAGCTGTTGTGCAGGGTACGAATACAGAAAATACACGGGCCCGAGTTGAGACGAAGTGTGGGGAAAGTACAAAGAAGAAGGTAAAGCAAAGGGGGCAAGTCGCAGAGGTGAATGGCCTTAAGTTCAAACCCTTCCACGATTGGTTCATCAAAGAAATTATGAGATCAGAGGCCCCAAAAGGCCCGAAAGACGCTGGTTGATTCGCTCTACGTCGTTCCGCGACGTTAACTAAGGCGCTGATCGGGAGGCAACCCGAGGGAGTTTTACTAATGTTAATCCCATTATTTTGTTTTGTTTTTATTTTCTTCCTTAGGTAAATTGCGGAACCAGCACGAGGAGGTCAACGGAGGAGGAAAACGCCAATCTCGCACCACAGTTGTTCGTGTCACGATCGTGACACTATGTCACGGTCATGATGCGGTCGGAATTGTCACCCCCTTTGTTCACCACGACCGGAACAAGCAATTCAGCATTCCACGGTTCTTCTTCGTCTTCCCTTTTTATAGTGTCCTCATTTGCTGCATTGAGGACAATGCGCGATTCAAGAGTGGGGAGAGGAGTCGACTAGCCGAGGCGTTTGCTGATGTTGTTTTTGGGTGCTTTTGCTATTTCTGCTGATTTACCTTATGTTTTTGAGTCTTTGCTGAACTGTTTTGGATGTTTTTCTATCGAGTCTGTACCGAATATTTCCAGAACCTTTGCTTTATTATTATTGTTTAGAAAAAAATCAGAAAAACTCAGGAGAGTAAAACGAGATTGGATAAAAAAGGGGAGCTCCAACAAAAATAAAAAACTAAAAAATTAAAAAGAATAAAAACCAGGCAAGTAAAAATGGATTAAAAAGGAAAAGGTGGGTGCCTGAAAATAAAAAAATAAGAAGGAAAAAAATAGTCCTACCACTTAGAACTTTGGTGAAAACCCAAAAGGGCGCCGGGATTACATTGTTTGTGATTATTTATTTGATTGCATCATTTACTGGCATCGGAGACATAAGAGGGGAGTTGAAGGATTGTCTCGGGTTTTAGGATTCACCAAGGAGGATAAGAAGTTAGTTTTAGCCTTTTTTATTGAGCTTATTGATATCCACACTTCGCATGCTCACCCTTTCATTAGTTCATCAGATTTGCTACACACTATTGGCGGTTGTATTAGATTCTAGGATTAGATTTCTATTTCTTGGAGTTGGATGCATATTGTTGCGGTTGTGCTATGCGGATTTCTGGATTGGGATTGGTGGTTGTGAAGTATGGATTGTTTATATTGTTTAGTGGTTTAGGACATTTATTGAAGAGGAGGAATAAGAAGTGTATAAGCGAGTGGGAGACTCGATTTTTTATCTTTATTATCATTATTTATGTACCCTTACCCTTAGAGGAGATTAGGATGTGCACTTGTGCCTTATTGCACACCACTTGGTTCGCTTTCAATATTGTATGGAGTGGTGACATATGAAGTGGAGAAATAAGGAGGTATTTGGGTAGGTCATCTTGGAGAGATAAGAAGATAGATCGGAGTTAGGTTAGTGCTTGCTTTACACTTGGATTTTGAAGTATAGTCGCTAGCAGGCTGTCTCTACACTTACTATATACCTTTGTGCTTTTAGGAGGAGTGAGCTTTATTTTGCTTACTCGAGGACGAGCAAGCTTTAAGTGTGGGAAAGTTTGATAGGAGCTTATTATATGGTGTTAACTAGCGACTATTAGCTTAGGAATAGTGGTGTTTAGGTGCTTAACGAGTGATATTCCCGGAATCTAGGTTGGAGTTTACTTATGGATTAGCGGGATGCTCGTAAGCGGTATTTTGTGGTTTTATCATGGAGATCCCGGTTGTGCTCACTTTTAGTGCATTCGGGATGGAGCTAGAGGAAGTATACCACGCCTACAACCCAAGGAGAAGCCGAGAGTCGAAGCCGAGCTGCCTCGACGCTTGTAGAAGACTGAAGACCATCTCAGGAGAAGCTGTCACGACCGAGATGGAGTATCACGACCGAGATTCAGCCTCAGTTGAAGCTGTCACGACCGAGACAACATGTAGCGATCGTGACTTAGTCTCAGCTGACATGTCACGATCACGACTCCCTATCACGATCGCTACCGGCCACAGACCTGAGAACTGGAGCATTGTCACGATCGTGACACTCCTGTCACGATCCTGACGCGGACACGGACGAGACTTAAATGAAGATTTGATCCGAGATTTTATATTATTTTTTCACATCTTTTTAGTTATTTTGATTTAATTTATTTCCCTTTTATTAGATACTATATAAGCCTTTAGAAATTAGGTTAGATGAATCTTTCATCTTTCATTCATTATTCTTTTGCCACATTCATTTAGAGAGAACTCAGCAACAGCCTCCAAGAAAGCTTCCACCTTTATCATCTTCCCTGGTTTGTTTTCCCATCATTCATCCATATTCTTCAATGCTTTCTATGGCTATGTCCGGATAAACTCTCTATAGTTCGCTCTTAAGGCTGAAGTCATTGTTTTAGGTTTTGTTGTGAGAATTCCTATGTGTTTATTCTTACGTTAATTTCAGGATTGTTTTAAGATATCTTGTGCTTTATTGACTATTGATTGATCTTGATTTTATCTAGGTTGTAAACTAGGTTGATTAGTATCCATCACATTGCTAGGCTTGATAATTCGATTTGAAAAGTCTTGTCTTTTAGGTAGCAATCAGAATTTGCATAGACTATTTGCGAGTGCTTATTTTGTAGAGATTATGAACCTGTGTCGAGTATCGGTGATTTGCCAATGGTATTGCATAGCCTTACTTATCTTTAATCTTTATGCTGTTGCGCTTTTGAACCTTGGGATTTCCTTGATTATTGCTTACAATAAGGGTTTCTAGGACTATTTGGACTAGTTGCTAATTACGAACAAAGAGTAGGACAACCAAATTAACCAATTCAGAATATTAATTAATAGAATTTGATGATCAACATTCCGATTTAACAATGCGCTGATGCTAGATAGTGTGAGATCCATAATCACAATAGTTACAACCCAACATTCATTGCTCTTATATTTGCTTAGTTACTTAGTTACTATAATCACAATAAAAAATCCCAATTGTTACTATTAGGTAACATCATTAGAAATAAACTAACGTTCTGGCTCTCTTGGGATTCGACCCCTGCTTACCGCTTTACTAGTGGATTTGTTAAGTTGGGTATTTATGATAGGCACAACGACCATTTTGATCTCATCAATAAGCTTGGCTCAAATGCAAGGATTTTTCCAAGGTGAGAACCCTAAGCTTCTATTAAGCTCGTGATAAAACTCACTAGTAATAGATTATATTAATCAAGTGTAATTACAACACTTCGTAACACTCTCTCTCAACACAATCTGCGTTTAACACAGTACAAGAAATCTTCTCAACTCTCAAGGTGATTTAGACCACACTCTAACTTCACGTGACCTTGGCAAAGAGTAGCTTTTCTCTAGATAACACTCTTTTCAATTCGCTCTTGCTCTCTCCTCTCAGCAAGTGAAGTTTGCCTAAGCACTCAGCTCTCAAGCATTCTCTCCTAAAACCTTTAGCTCTATTTTTCTCTGTTCAGCTTGTGTGCCTAACATCACCTATTCCACATATTTATAGCATTCCTAAACTTATCCTCCATGTATAGAAAATCTATAATATATGGCAATGAAGAAGTCCACGTTGGCAGTCCGTGTGATCGATCCTTTCCCTGGAGTGCATCATGGATTCCACGCATTTTGTGCTTCTTTTCTTAAGTAACCGTTTTGTCCATGTTGGCAATCCTCTCTACGCACTCAACGCTTCCTTCATCCGTCCATCTTGATGATCCCCGTTCATCACTATCCATAGGTAGAAATTCACCTTTATCCCTATCCTTAGCTTCACGGCCCTCCCTTTACTGCGCCCAAATTCACTACACACGGGTGCAAGATTACTTGGAAGGACTCACTTCTTGGCACTTGATTACTTGTACACTCTCTCTGAGTTTGAAGCACAATCCACTAGCTCAAAGCGACTCTCCTTTGATTTAGCTAGTCATTCCGTCTTCACAACTCATCACCTGTGTCTTTATTTATTCTCTTTATTTCTTCACACGGTGTTGGCGAGACTCGCTTTCCCCGACAGGCCTAAAGGTAGTCTCCATATGGACTCAACTAGTCCGCTTGTGTCAAATCTACTCTCATAACTCCTTGAGCTATTCCTGAAAACCTTATCAAACACAATGGACATCAAATACTTATGTTTATCATCATCAAAACAAGCGAAATGATTGACCTAGGTTGTTCCACACTCTAGCTCAAACCAACACCTTAGCGCTTCCTTCATTCGTCCAGCTTGGGGATCCTTGTCCTTCACTATCCACAGATAGAAACTCCTTTTCCCCTAACCTTAGCTTCACGGCCTTTCCTTTAGTGACCCGAATTCTATACGCGCTGGTGTAGGATTCCTTTGTAGACACTCGTTTACACACTTGATTGCTTTTACACTTTCTCTGAGTTTGATGCTCGATCCACTAGCTCTTGCAGCGACTCTCCTTCGCTTCAGCTAGTCCTTTCATCTTCACAATTGTTCTCTTGGGAATTTTATTCTTCTCTTTTTTACTTCACACTGCCTTGGCGAGACTCGCTTTCCGCGCTAGGCCTAAAGCTAGTCTCCATATTGACTCAGCTAGTCCGCTTGTGTCAAAGCTACTCTCCTAACTCCTCGAACTATTCCTGGAAAGCTTATCACACACAATGGACATCAAATACTTATGTTTATCATCAACAAAACAAATAGAATGATTGAGCTAGCTAGTTACACACTCTAGCTCAAACCAACAATTTGGCCATTTTTTATGATGACAAACACTTAAACAATAAAGCACAATATATTTTAAAGCGTACTCAGTTCAACTATAGATATGCAATGGAGGTTAAACTGGTACTTTCATATATAACAGATTAGCTCAATATCTTGCTAAAAACACTTAACAAGAGTATCTTTGTTCCCCCCTAGACCAAGCTGGTCTAATATCCCCCCCTTAGTGGAATAAGGTATGAACTTGTTTACTTCCCCCTTTTGACATCATCAAAAAATTCAATTTTAATTCAAGCAAAGGAAACTAAATTGGAATAGGGAAAACAAGCTAAACTCAATGATCATGCATACTAAGTCATTAAGCACGAAAAAGTAAGGTGTAACCAAGAAAAAAGCACAAGATTATAGAAACCAGAAAGCATACTATATTATCATCTAATTCCTTACACCTTTCAGGAAAACCTAAGAGATTAATAGTTAGTCTTTTTAGCAAGCAAAAACAAACACAAAGAGCACATAAAAACACAAGTTTAAAAACACCCTAGTCATCGCGCTTTCAGATGAGAGCAACTACGGTCTGAATGATACGGGCCATCTCATCTTGACGCTTGGTCATCAACTGAAGCTATGTGATTATCTATGATAGTCGCTTTTCAAGTGTAGAGCACTGAAGCTGAATAGCTTGAACAACTGATGCTTGAGACTCGCTAGCAGCGGGTGTAGTCAAATCTTGAGACTGGGTACGTGAAGATCTGGCAACTGGAAAAGAGAGATTTGGTGGATCAGATCTAGATACGAGCTCAGGAACCTTCTCCAAAGTGAGCACTTTGTTAAAGCTAGTCTTTGAGATTGGCTTGTAAAGGCCTCCAGCTTTTAACATACGGGCTATGATATGGAAATGGGAGATGGGATCCATGGTGAGCTCTGCTAACAACCGTATGAGAGAACATAATATGCGCAGTGTTGATTAGCTCTCCGTTCAAGCACTCTGTCATTATACAACAGTATGAGATTGTAACATGGTCAAGGTTGGTGTTTCTGGGTGTGATATTTTTGACGATGAAGTGGTGGAAGAGTCGCTTAGAAACTGAAAGGTGATCAGCCTTCAAAGTTACAGGGAAATTTCTACCAAATACCGCCTCTTTGATTGTTTTGGAACCTAACCAATGAGCCTTCTGGACCAGGCACTTGACCAATCGCTTTAGCCAGGTCTTTCAACTTGAAAGTTTCTTGAGCATCAATTAGCCATTGAAACGTGATAGATGATGGTTCACCATAAGTAGAGTTGGAAGAGCGAGAGTAAAATTGATGAACAAGATCGAGATCAGCTTTACTTACTTCGTTTTCGAGCTTATTCCAATTCTGCATCTTCAACATGTAGGCGAAGAGATCTGAACCTAACACCTCTTCAATCTCTTGAAGCATTTCTGGCGAGACAATAAAAGGAGCTCGTATATCAGGCTTTGCTATACCTGTAGGAAACGATGGAAATTGTGGAAGCTCGGATTTGAATGCCTTTTCATCTCTCTTTTGCTTCTTCTTAACTTTTGGTTCTTTCACTTTCTTAACCACCTTTGCAGGTACTGATGCCCCTCTTTCTTCCTCTGTAAGCAGCTCTTCTTCCTCAATCTCTGTCATTTGTCGTTTACCTGCAGACTTTGATGCACTCTGAGCATCCTTGAACAATTTGTGTTGGGTTGGGGCAAGTTCTTTATCCTCTTCATCTTTGAATGAAGCGGCTAAAGTCTAAGGGTAAGAGGAAGATGTAAGAAGGACATGTTCACCTTTTTATGTCTTTTCCGGAGTTGTAAACACCTCTGATTCAACATTCGCCATATCTTTGAGCACGTTGGCGACGGAGGCTATGACCGGATCAACCACTGACACAATTTCCTAACCCTGTTCTGTAGCTGGTCCCTCCGCAACTTTAGTAACAACTTGTTCAAGATTATCTGGAGTGTCGGTAGTCTGAGAAGACGTTGATCTCGACACTGGAGCTTTCAGTGTCCTCGACGGAGGAGCAATAGAAGACCGAGCAGCTATTCTGTCAAGTCATCGTTATGCAATCTCCTCAAGATTGACAGTTGTGTTTGCCAAGAGCGCTTCGAGGAGCTCTTACTTGGTGAGCTTAGAGAGAGGGGATTGTTCATCCATTTGGTCTGAGGAGTTGTGTGTTTTGGGGGATTATGAGGATTAGGCTTTCTCAGGCGGTATAAGGGTTAGATCAAGTAGTAGCGAGTGGCAGTGAGTTGGAGCGAGTGGGAGTTTTGTATTTGCAAAGAGGGAGATAATGATAGAACACGTTAAAGATCAACCATGGATGCATACCCGTGTATATATAGTGTAGCTCTATCTTCCTCTGCAAGATTTACCACTCAACCAACGACTTGATTCTCGCAACGACTAGCTCTGCAAAGGATCTATCTCTGCAACGGCTCTATTCAATGGCCAGATTCTCTGAAGCGATACAACAGCTACATGCAAATACCTTTTTTGAGAAGCGCTTTAATGAAAGACATGTGGCATTGCAAATAAACATGATTAACGGCAAAATGAGATTCGTTGGCAGCTAGTATGATGCGTTGTGAAGTCTATGTGTGGCTTTTCTAAATCCATTTATGCTAGATCATTGAGCCACATAGACTTGCTGAATCAATTTGTACTGGATCACTGGACTACATGTTAAGACTTCACTTTTTCTGAGTTGTAAAGTTTACCTTCCTCAATAGCAAACTTAGTAGTTAATAAAACCCCATTAGCAACATAGACTACCTCTTCACCTACTCTCACACAAATGATTGATCATGCTAGGAGTGTAAAGCAAGTGATATATGGACCCAATGTATTATTTAAGCATGTAAAAAAGAATAACAAGGTATGCACATTTCTCAAGTAGGGACATAACACACTCACTCTCAGCATATAATGAATATAACGTATGTGCATAAGAGGGTAACTGGTTTTTACACAAAAATGAATACTTCAGTTTATCAAGGGAATAAGGAAGCGTTACATTAATGTCAGGCAATAGGCACCGTAGGAATGGATCATTCCTTAAGGCTTGTAATATGTCAAGAAGACGATCACCATTCTCTATTTGTGGCACAAGAAAAGCATGCAGTTGGCTAAGACTATAATCAATAGCTTTAATGTAAAAGACTACCTTATCTAGATTGGCTTGTGAAATTGGCGATGCAAGAAAAAAAGCAATCAAGAAGCACAATCCAACTAAAGTTCCCAAAGTAGAATTAAACTGCATAATCATAGTCAAAGTATGGGAGAAACTTACAGCGCATATCTTTCTTCAGTAAATAAGATAAGATAGAAAATCCAGTAGAAGGCCAATGTGTAGAAAGATATCTGATAGGAAACGTGTAAGACATCATAATACATGGATGTTAGCTCCTATATCGAGGGATTTGGCATGTCTAGAGTGCATATTATCATGATCCAGACCAAGCGGAGTCAAGACACTAAATAGAGGAACCTATGACCATTGAATCATGCTAATTGGTGAAGACCAATCATATGAATTGTTCGTCCCATTTTAATCAAACAATCTTAAGAAATCAGTTTTACAAAATCCCCTTTGTTACGTTTTGTCAATCTAATTAATATCGTGAGAACTGATTGCATTCCGGTTCCCTGTAGGATTCGACCCCTACTAATTACCACTCTACTCTTGTAGAGGTGTTTAAAGGAATTTATTTTGCCCGGAGGGCCTAACGACAACCTCTGTCAAATTGGCGCCGTTGTCGGGGACCCAATTTTTCTTTTCTTATGATATTAGTTTGATTGACTGCGGTGCTGACTAGTGCATGGTCAACACCAGTGCTACTAATCTTTTCCTTGCTGAGCTTATTCCGGAGATCAAACAGGCTGCTAGAAAAAGACTAAGAGAAAGAGCCACAAAAACAATGGAAGGTCCAGAGAATCCGATCAACAACCAAGTTCCACTACAGACTCCGAGACAGCTACAAGCTAATCAATTGGTAATGAATTAGTTTCTAGAAGCCTAAGCGTAGAAGAACAATCTAGCTAGAAACAAGCCATTGCAGGAGCATACTACTCCCAACTTGACGCAATAGACTCAAGCGGTGGTCATACCACCACTTGCGCAGGGAGTGACCATCGAACTTAAGTCCAGAGTGATCAACCTACTCCACACTTTCCACGGGATGCCCGGAGAAGACCCCATTATGCATCTAAATCAATTCCACGACATTTGCATGATCGTGAAGCCGATCAATGTGTTGGAGGAGCAAATCAAGATGAGGGCATTCAGCTTCACGTTAAAGGATACGGCTAGAGCTTGGTATTACCACCTCCCCACATGCACAATAGACAGCTGGGAGAAGTTGCACCGCGAGTTTCTTAACTGCTACTTTCCGGTGAAGAAAAAAAAACGCGTTGAAGAGCGAGATCTCGCAGGTTGAGCAAAAGGAGGGGGAGTTATTTTACGAATACCTAGAGAGATTCAAAGGGATTTGTGCTAACTGCCCTTTTCACAGATATGAGCAACAGGACTTGGTGTTGTTCATTACCCAGGGGATGCTTGCTAATGGGAGAAGGAGCATTGACGTTGCGTGCGGAGGAAGTGTTTTAAACATGACACCATAAGACGTAATGGAGAAGTTGCACAACGTGACCGAGAGCACGAGAAGCTTCATAAGAACATACACTAAAAAGGCTGTAAACGTCGCGAGCTCGAACACGGAAGGATCAAACTTGGCAGGAGAGTTAGCTGAGAACAAAAAAATGCTCGTGAGGTTACTGCCCAATAGCAAGCAGCGCCCCGCACGTCTTTGTGGTAATTGCGCGAGTACAAGTCACCATTCAGAGGCATGTCCCGAGCTTCGGGAGGATACAACCGCAGATGTAAATGCGATGGGAGGATACAGACCTCCTCGACCATGGGAGAATCAACAACATAATTTCCAGCCCCGGTATAGAGATCAGCAGGACCAACATAGGTGGAGGCCTTGTGAGCAGTAACAAAATTAAGAATCTCCTACTATGGAGATGATTAAGGACTTGACAAATACCGTCACCACCCTTGCATCAAACGCCCAAAACACCGATTCCAGACTTAAGAACTTAGAGGTTCAAATGGGACAGATTGCACGGACAGTCTCGGCATTGGCTCAGAACAATTCAAATTCACTACTGTCCCAGATGTGGTGAATCCGAACCAAAACATGGAGAGCACGACTCAAAATCTGAAGAATGTCATCGCGATGGCATTGAGGAGCGGTAGGAATTCTGAGAAGAAAGCAAGTCAAGAGGAAGACGCACAAGAGGATCCGGTAGAGGCGTGCCCGCGCCCGGACGTGCACGACCGCGCAGCCATTACTGAGAGCTCGCGTGGCCGCGCCACCACTCCAGGCGAGCGCTTCACCATTACTGAGAGTGTGCGCAACCACGCACCTCCTGAGCATGCCCGCGCCCCCTCTACTGAGAGCTTGCGCGACCACGCCCTCAAGGAGTGCAACCACGCGTTTACAGAACCATGTTCCAGAAACTTGGCGCGACCGCGCCCCCCAGACACGCGACCGCGCCTACCTTACTGCAGAGAAGAATGAGTCCTAGAGGAAGAAAGTTGATGAGACATGCCCGATGGAGGAAGAAGAGGAACTA
Organism: Phyllobates terribilis; assembly: GCF_046119375.1. NCBI lineage: Eukaryota > Metazoa > Chordata > Amphibia > Anura > Dendrobatidae > Phyllobates > Phyllobates terribilis. Next base: position 39,759 of record NW_027366659.1, on the reverse strand, counting down.
GACAACCCAAGAGGCGATTTCAATCTCCGACCGAGCAACTATGTACGCCCGAACTTCCCTCCACTCTATTCGAAGAAGCCTCCAGTCCCATTCCCTGAAGCGTTAAAAGATACTAGGAGGCTAGCTGATGACAAAGAGCTATTCGAGATCTTCAACAAGTGTGTCGTAAACATCACACTACTCAAGCTGGTCAAAAGCATACCGAGGTACGCAAAGTTTCTCAAAGAACTTTGCACGATCAAAAGGAAGCAAAAGATGAAGGAGATCAGTAGAGTAACTGTCGGATAGAGAGTATCCGCAATCTACTAGTAGCGCATGCCCCGTAAGTTCAATGATCCTCGTATGGTAATTACAGGCGTAAAACGGTCGTTGTTTCCTATCAAAGAAAATCAAACTGAACAATCCACTAGTAAAGTGGTAAGTCGGAGTCGAATCCCAAGAGAGCCACAACGATAGCTTGTTTCTATTATGTTACATAGCAGTAACTATGGGGTTTTGTATTTTGTTATCTAACGAGCAATAATAAAACGAAGATTGTTGGATTTGTAAACTTATAACGATGGAAAGCTCAATATTTTAGTATCATCGCATTACTCTTATGGAAAGTTGATCATTGAATTCTATTAATCTTGTAGTCTTACTTAACTAATCTAATTGTCCTACTCTTTGTTCGTAATTAGCAACTAGTCCAAATAGTCCTAGAAACCCTTTTTGTAAGAAATAACCAAAGAAATCCTAAGGTTCAAAAGCGCAACAACATAAAGATCAAAGATAAGTAGGCCTACGCAATACCATTGGCAAATCACCGATACTCGACATAGGTTTATAATCTCTACAAAAGAAGCACTAGCAAATAGTCTATGCTAATTATGATTGCTACCTAAAAGACAAGACTTTTCAAATCAAATTATCAAGCCTAGGAATATGAATGAATAACAATCAACCTAGTTGTACACCTAGATAAAATCAAGATCAAACAATAGTCAATAAAGCACAAGAGATCATAAAATAATTCTGAATTAAACTTAGAACAATAACATAAGAATTCTCACAAACATTCCTTAGAATAATGGCCTCAACCCAAGAGTGAAGTAGTAGGAACTTAGCCAGACATAGCCAAGAGAAAGCAATACATAAATATGATGAAAACTAACCAAGTATTATGGTGAAAATGGCACAAAGGTGGGAGCTTTCTTCTTGGCTGTAGAATTTCTAAGGATGAATTATCAAAGTGAACATAAGTATTTCTAACCTAAAAACTAAAGGTTTATATAGTATCTAATGATAGGGAAATCAAATAACTAAAAAGAAATAATAAAATAGGAAAAAATAGATCAGATTTCGGCCATAAATCAGCAATTGGGCCGATCCATCGTCCGCAATCGCGGTCGAGAACTGTGATTCTCGATCGCGAATTGGCCCCAGTTCTCAAAGTCGGCGTGGATCTCGATCTCGAATGTGGAGTCTCGATCGGGAAATGTCTACTGAGGCAAAGTCTCGATCGCGACTTTTGGGTCTCGGTCGAGATTTCTTCTCTGTGGCTCGTTCTCGGTCGTGGCACCTCCTCTCGGTCGTGAGGCCTTCTCTCGAATTGGTCTTCGGTCTTCTATAAGCTTCGAGGCAGCTAGGCTTCGCCTCTAGGCTTCTCCATGGGTGTAGGTGTGGTAACTTCTCTCTAGCTCCGTCCCAAGTGTACTAAAAGTGAGTACGAACGGGATCTCAGTAATAAGACCACAAAATAACGCTTATGAGCATCCCACAAATCCATAAATGAACACCATACCGGATTCCGGGAATACCACTCAATAAGCACCTAAACACACTAATCCTAAGCTAATAGTCACTAGTTAACACCATATAATAAGCTCCTATCAAACCTCCTTACACTTAAACCTTGCTCGTCCTCGAGTAAGCAAAATAAAACTCACTCCTCCTAGAAAGCACAAAGGTCTACAATAAGTGTAGAGAAAGTTTGCTAGCGACTATACTTCAAACTCCAAGTGTATCGAGCACTATCCTAACTCCGATCTATCTCCTTATGTCACCGAAATGTCCTACCCAAAACCCTCCTTATCTCTCCACTTCATATGTCACCACTCCATAACAATAGTAAAACCGAAACAAGTGGTGTGCGTTTAAGCACATGTGGAATCCTAATCTCCTCCAAGGGTAAGTGTACATAAATATGACATAATAAAGATAAAATCGATTCTCCCACTCGCTTATACACTTCTTATTCCTCCTCTTCGAGTAATGTCCTAAACCACTAGATAATATCAAACATCCACAAATCACAACCACCAATCCTAATTCAAAAATCTACATAGTACAACTACAACAATATGCATCAAACTCCAAGAGATAGAAATCTAATCCTAGGATCTAACACAACCACCGATAAATGTAGCAAAACTAATGAACTAGTGGAATGGTAAGCGTGCAAAGTGTGGATAACAATAAGCTCATAAATAAGAGATAAAAGGCTAAAACTAACTCCTTATACCTCCTTGGTGAATCCTAAAACCCGAGACATCCTTCTACTCCCTTCTTATGTCTCCGACGCCAATAGATATGCAATCAATAAAATCAATCACAAAACAAAGTAATTCCGACGCCCTTTCGGGTTTTCACCAAAATCTAAGTGGTAGGAACTTTTCTTTTCTTTTCTTTTTATTTTTCAGGCACCAACCTTTTCCTTTTTATTCAATTTTTACTTGCGTGGTTTTTATTCTTTTTTATTTTCTTTTAATTTTTCTGATTTTTATTTTTTATTCATATATATATTTTGTTTTGGAGCCCCCCTTTTCGATCCATTACTTTTTTACTCTCCATGGGTTTTTTCTGATTTTTTTCTTCAAACTAAAAATGATGCAAATGTTCAAACAACATAAATCCTGGTACAGACTCAATCGAAAACCAACTAAAACAGTTCATCAAAGACTCTAAAAACATAAAATAGTAACGCGATAGCAAGAGAAAAATAAAATCAGCACCATAAACCTCCTCGGTACGTCAACTCCTCTCCCCAGACTTGAATAGCACATTGTCCTCAATGCAGCAAAAGAGGACATCATAAAAAGGGAAGGGGAAGAAGGTACCACAATCACTCCTCAGCATCATCATATATGTACTCTGATGTAGACCACATCTCGGTCGAGAACAATAATTCACGGTCGCGACAAATGTACTGGGACGAATTCTAGGTCGTGACCCTTTGGTCGCGATCGCGACAATGATGACTTTGGGTGATTTTATGATGGTTCGAGTATTCCGATGGCGTCCTCCCTGCTAGCTCCGCGATTCTAAAAACAATAAAAACAAAACAAACTAAACTAATGGGATTAACGTTAGTAAAATCCCTCGGGTTGCCTCCCGATCAGCGCCTTAGTTAACGTCGCGGCACGACGTAGTCTAGCTCAATTATCGCTTTTCGATCCCTTCCGGATCGCATCATCTAATAGCATTTTCTTGAACCATGGATGGAAAGGTTTGAACCTTAGACCATTCTCTTCCTTGACCACCCACACTTGCTTGGGCTTCTTTTGCGCCTTACTCTCCCCACACCTGGACTTCCCCTTGGGTTTTGTTTTTGCCTTTTTCGTACCCTGCACAATAGCTTTAACAGGTTTCTTCCCCTGGGCAGTTAGTGAGGTGGGGCTAATGCCCAAAACAACATGCGATCCTATTTTGTTAGGTTCGATAACATCCGCAATACAAAATACCGAGCCATCATTTAGGGATTTTGTCGTAGTCTCATATATATTATAATTGACAAAATCCCCGTCCAACTCGAACGTAAGCGCCCCGGTATCTAGGTCTATTTTTGTTGTAGTTGTCCTCATAAAGGGTCTCCCTAGTAGAACCGGTACAGCCTGAGTATCATGAACGTCATCGAGTACATAAAAATCTGCAGGGAATAAAAGTTCATCGACCATAACCAACACATCTTCGACTAACCCTTTCGGGTAAATCGTAGACCCATCAGCTAATTGAAGCACTATCCTTGTCCTACTCATGGAACCTAGTTCTAATGATTTATACAATGAATAAGGTAAAACATTAATAGATTCTCCTAGATCTAGCATGGTCTTATCGATTTTCGTTTTTCCTATGGTGCATGGAATACTCACCATCCCTGGGTCCGAGCGCTTGGCATCTATCTTTCTTTGGATGGCCGCTGAAACTCTTTCGCTTACTTGGACTTTCTGCCTTCCTTGTAGCTTCTCACTTTTCTTCTTCGAGCAAAGTTCTTTTGAATGTTTAGCGTAGCGAGGAACATTCTTGATGAGTTCGAGCAACGAAATATTCACTTTACACTTACTGAGCGTTTTGAAAAGCTCTTTGTAGTCGCGGACATCGTTTTCTAGTAGCGGTCGAGAGGGAGAGTCGCGGTTGTGAATCTGTGAACTGGAGCTAATTCGCGGTCGAGAAGTCGAGTCGCGGTCGAGATCCTCATTGATCTAATTTTCGTAATTTTGAGTACCGTCATCTCGGTCGAGAATCAAAAGTCGCGATCGAGAATTTTCTACTGAGACCAAGTCGCGGTCGAGAATTTGGCTCATGAACCTTTTCCAGCTTCTCCTCCACTACCTTTTCATCGAATGACTGACCTCCGCTAATCATAATGACACTTACATTCTCCCTCAGAGCCGCGACAGTTTGCGATGGAAGCTTCCCCGAATTCTGTTGTTGCAAATTTTTTACCGCCTCCGCTATTTGTGCAGCCTGTTTCTCGAGGCTGCGTATGCTGGACTCGGTTGTTTGAACATGGGTGGTGAAGTGTTTGGTCAAGGACTCGAGCATTTCCCCCATATATGGTTCATCGGATTTTGGTTGATATGGAGCGCGATATTGTTTATTGTATGGATATTGTCGATTCTGCGCCCCAGACGAGTCTCCCCATCTAAAACCGGGATGATCATTACATCTCGGATTGTAATTGTTGTTCTCTCGCTGGTTGTAGTTGTTGTTCTCAAAACAAGGTCTAGGAGGTCTGAAACCTCCCGCAGCGTGTACTTTAGCGATAGTCTGGTCCTGGAGTTGTGGGCACATGTCGGTAGGATGCCTCTCGTCTGCACAAATACCACATAATCTCGCAGGTTTCTGATTTCCGATGATGATGTTCTTGATCATACTCTTAAGTTCAGCTATTTCACTATTCCATCCGGGCTCTACGGAATCCACAACGTTTATCCCTTCCTTGTGTAAGTCCTTCCAAAACTTCTCGTTCCCTCAGCAATCTCATTTAGTCGCGCTCTAGCTTCGGCGGGAGCCAAATTCAGCACACTCCCGTTACACGCAGCGTCAACTAACCTCCTTTCATTGTCTAGTAACCCATTGTAGAGGTCGGTCACCAAGTCTTTCTCCTCAAACCCATGGAATGGGCAGCTCACACACAATCTTGTGAACCTTTCAACGTAGTCATACAACGTCTCAGTGTCCTGCTGTTCCACCATTGCAATAGCTCTTTTCAACGCAACCTCCTTCTAGGATGGGAAATACTTACTCAAGAAAGCTTTGTGAAGTTTCTCCCAAGTGTCGGTACTTCCGGTGGGTAGTAAATAGTACCATTGATGCGCGCTGTCTTTCAGGGTAAGACCAAAAGCTCTCATCTTTATTTGCTCATCGGTGACGTTACTCGGATTACTACAGCTGCAGATGTCATGGAACTCACTAAGATGCATGATCGGGTCCTCCCCATCCAAGCCATGAAATTTCGGTAGCAAATTGATGAATCTGGTATTTAGTTCGAACGTGACGCCGACATTCAGGGCAGGCAGCGTCACTCCTAAGTGTTGTTGCGTCAAATCAGGGTCCGTAAGCTAGCGCAACGTTCCGGCCGCCATCGATTCGATCACTAGATTTGGTAGAGATTCTTGCAGATTGCGTAGATGCGTCCGCTCTATCTCTGGAATGAAATCAAGAAAACTGAATTAGTGGCGCGAGTGTGGACCATAAGATAGGTCCACACCAAGATAACACAAAAAGAAACAAACTATAACAGTTGGCTCCCCGACAACGGCGCCAAAATTTGACAGACGTAAAACGGTCGCTGTTTCCTATCAAAGATAATCCAACTGAACAATCCACTAGTAAAGTGGTAAGTCGGAGTCGAATCCTAAGAGAGCCACAACGATAGCTTGTTTCTATTATGTTACCTAGCAGTAACTATGGGGGTTTTGTATTTTGTTATCTAACGAGCAATAATAAAACGAAGATTGTTGGATTTGTAAACTTATAATGATGGAAAGCTCACTCTTTTAGTATAAGCGCATTATTCTTATGGAAAGTTGATCATTGAATTCTATTAATCTTAAAGTCTTACTTATCTAATCCAATTGTCCTACTCTTTGTTCGTAATTAGCAACTAGTCCAAATAGTCCTAGAAACCCTTGTTGTAAGCAATAACCAAAGAAATCCTAAGGTTCAAAAGCGCAACAGCATAAAGATCAAAGATAAGTAGGCCTATGCAATACCATTGGCGAATCACCGATACTCAACATGGGTTTATATTCTCTACAAAAGAAGCACTCGCAAATAGTCTATGCTAACTCTGATTGCTACCTAAAAGACAAGACTTTTCAAAGCAAATTATCAAGCCTAGCAATATGAATGAATAATAATCAACCGAGTTGTACACCTAGATAAAATCAAGATCAAACAATAGTGAATAAAGCACAAGAGATCATAAAACAATTCTGAATTAAACTTAGAACAATAACATAAGAATTCTCACAAACATTCCTTAGAATAATGGCCTCAACCAAAGAGTGAACTAGTAGGAACTTAGCCAGACATAACCAAGAGAAAGAAATACATAATTATGATGAAAACTAACAAAGGATGAAGGTAAAAATGGCACAAAGGTGGGAGCTTTCTTCTTGGCTGCAAAATTTCTAAGGATGAATTATAAAAGTGAACATTAAGTCTTTCTAACCTAAAAACTAAAGGTTTATATAGTATCTAATGATAGGGAAATAAAATAACTAAAAAGAAATAATAAAATAGGGAAAAATAGATCAGATTTCGACCATAAATCAGCAATTGGGCCGGTCCATCGTCCGCAGTCGCGGTCGAGAATTGTGATTCTCGATCTCGAATTGGCCCCAGTTCTCAAAGTTGGCACGGATCTCGATCGCGAATGTGGAGTTTCGATCGCGAAATGTCTACTGAGGCAAAGTCTCGATAACGACTTTTGGGTCTCGGTCTAGATTTCTTCTCTGTGGCTCGTTCTCGGTCGTGGCACCTCCTCTCAGTTGTGAGGCCTTCTCTTGAACTGGTCTTCGGTCTTCTATAAGGTTCAAAGAAGCTCGGATTTGGCTCTAGGCTTCTCCATGGGTGTAGGTGTGGTATCTTCTCTCTAGCTCCGTCCCAAGTGCACTAAAAGTGAGTACAAAAGGGATCTCTGTAATAAGACCACAAAATAACGCTTATGAGCATCCCGCAAATCCATAAATGAACACCATACCGGATTCCGGGAATACCACTCAATAAGCACCTAAACACCACTAATCCTAAGCTAATAGTCGCTAGTTAACACCATATAATAAGCTCCTATCAGGTAATTGTTCCCTGCCAAATTGGCAGTACTAATTTTGATCGTGCAATGTTAGACTTAGGGACTGCTATAAATTTCTTTCCATACTCCCTCTGCAAGCAATTAGGACTTGAGCCTTTAAATGAGACAGATATTCTAGTCCAATTAGCTGATGGGTCGACTATTCACCCAAGAGGGTAGTAGAAAACGTGCCAGTCAAGGTAGATAGGCTATTTTTCGTACAAATTTCTACGTGATAGATATGGATAATGATAGGAAGGTGTACCTATATTGTTAGGGAGACCATTTATGAGAACAACTTGCACTAAAGTAGACTTAGGGAGAGGGACATTCTCTTTTGAGTTTGATGGAGATGTGATTAGCTTTGAGATCGGGAGTAGTGAGGAGTCCGGAGATGATACAGCTAGTGTTTTTGCAATAAAGTTAGTGGATGCCAAGAGGGATATTGACAGGTTAGAGTTGGCTTTGCCTGATGGGCCCCTCATGCTAATGTTAAAGGGAGAAAACCCTCCCTCTCTTCCACCCATTTTTCAGGTCCCAGAGTGATGTCAGTGTTACCTCCGGGGCACTATGTGGAGACAAAGAGGAGATACAATAAGGGGATCACAAAGAAGAAAAGAGGTATGAAGCAGTACTGGATCTGAAAGGATGAGTTGGTGATGTGACCTTGTGTTGAAGAAGGCCTCAATTATCCGGTATTGATCGATGAATCTGTAGTAGGGCGAATCCTCCTTTGAACTTGGATCTGATGGAAGGTTGTAGAGATGAAAATATGGCGATGCGGAAGTGATGCAGATTAAGAGAGTCTTCTCGATCTTAATCTGGTGGATGAATTCCAAGAGAGTCGTCTCGATCTTGGATTCAAGGAATGACGCTAATGCAACTTCGGATGGAGAAAGCTCTCAACAAAAGTTCTGAATTATTAACGTGAGTTCTAGGGCTGGCTTCTCTAGGGTTTTTATATGATAAGCCTTGGAGAAGAAAAGACCTAAAAATACATAAGTAGGCCGGCATGCTATACATAGAAAGGCCTCCTCATGCTTCTCAAAATAACAAATAATGTCTAGGAAAAATACTGATAAAAGTCATAAATTAGAAATATCAATAACTAGGCGAATAGCGATCAATATCCCTAATCTGTAAGCTCCGGAATCTCTGCAGCCTGTGAAGATGTCCCAACTGTAACTAAGCTCATAATGGATCCATCCTCGGTAGTTGGACGTCCCTGTCCTGCTACGAGCCTTGTCACCAGTGATTGAGTCGCAGCTTGAATAGCTTTGGCTCGTGCTCTAGTAATCGGGCCTGTGGACCTAAGAGTCATAGCCTCCTCCTCGTCTATAGATGTCAAGGTAGGTGAGGTCACATCAGTTGGCCAAGAGGTTGGTCGAAGCAGGATAAGAAGAAACATACGTCGAGCCAACTACGTTAAATAAAGGTGCTGTCCGGGAGGCAACCTGTCGAAGAGGTAATTTTTCTTTCTCCACTTGGATTATATTTTTCCTTATCTCACAATGAGGACATTGTTTAGTTTAAGTATGGGGGAGGGAATTTACTTCACCTATCCCTGCATTTTAAATTTTTGAGTCAGTTTTCCCCTTAGTTGAATTGTTAGAGTTGATATTCTTAGTTTTCCCCTTGTTTGTTACTGTGTGAATTTCTATAAAGATGCATGATCTTTTAATCTTCCTACTATGCCTTAGATGTTAATATTTCAAGTATGTATGGTGAAGATATGTTGGATTAAGTAGAGGACTTTGGGCTGAGCATGTGGATTATGACTAGGACGCATTAGAACCATATTAAGATTGCATATTCACCTTCTCGTCTCTAGTTTATCATTATGTCATAATAAATTGTTCTCGTACTTTTGCATAAAAATAAAAAGAGAAAAAAATTAAGGTAGTGAGCTCCAAGTAAAAAGTTGGAAGAGCACGCGATCTCCAAGGTGTGAAAAATAATCGAGGGTTCGATCCTCCATGGCTTATTAAGCAAAGAGTTCATAGTAGCCTGGACCATAAAATGGACGGGTTCTACCTAAAAACAAATTGGCCCGGACCATAAAATGGTCTTGGCCTTGCACCCAAAAGTAAAAGTAAACTTGCAAAAAGTGTAAGTAGGATAAAAGGGAGCAACAAAAAATGAATGTGATGTAACTTGAGTAGAGTGTGCTTGATGTTTCTTTTCAACGGTATTGGAACTTGTGCAGAATTATCATAAGTGGGAAGCATGTTAGGACGAGTTCTAGTCGCTTATTTAATCCTTCATTATTCACATTTATATGTCACTTGGATAGAGACATCTTCGGTATAGTTTGGAGATTTAGGTGATTACATTTGCGTAGAGATAAGCGTAGTTTAAATTTTAGGGGATGCTTGATACCATTGTTAGATAGAGTCTACTTAGTTAAATTGCATCTTTTTGATGTTTTTGTTCTACAGTCGGAAACTACGCCCATTTGCTTTCTGATTCTAGGTACCCAGAGTTAGAGTGTGGAGCCAACGACCACTATCGTCAATCCATCCATACCCTATGCGTTCGTGTGGAGTCATCAACAACTTAATCGAGGACGAGCAAGGTTTAAGTGTGGGGGTTTGATAGGCAGCCTATAAGACATCATAATATGTGTCCATTAGCTCCTAAATCGAGGGATTTGTCATGTCAAGAGTGCATATTACCATGATCCAGACCAAGCGGAGTCAAAACACTAAAAACGAGGATTATGGGCTTCCGAAGGAAAGAAAGCTAAAACCGTACAAGCCGGAGCCGATCACGCCAGTGACACGATCGCGTCTGGAGTCACGCGACCGCGCAGGGAATGCGCCTGCGCCTCATTGCCGTGCGCCAGCGCCACCCCGTGAGACAGAAAGTTCTAGGCCTGGCCCAGGACGCGACCACGCCTACACATGCGCGCCCGCACTCCTGTCAGGCCGGGATTGCTCTGAAACCTTCGTTTCTCCTTGTGTTGCGCTTGGGCTTAATTCATTTATAAAGTGTGGGCTAGGGTTAATTAGGTTAATTGCTTTGTTATTTTAGAGTAAATAGGGAGAGCTTTTCCTCCGCCCTAATCATCCATTATTCCATTTTACAATTTACGTAGTTATTAATAATGAACCAGGAGTAGTCTCCTAGACGTTGTATGGTTGGTTTGAGCCATTAGGCTGATTCAATGTGAGGTTTATATCCTTGGTTCTTATTTATAACTTGTCTTTATTGCTTTATCCTCTTGCTTTTATTACCTATTGAATTGAATTTGCATTCTGGATTGATCACGTAGGCTGTTTAGTTCAATTTCATATAGCTAGGCTTAGGTTTATTTTAGTTGGAGAACCCAACCATTATAGTAGCAAAATCACTACTTGGACTAGTTGGACATGTAGGGATGTGGAGGTTAATGAGGTGTTAGTAGCCAAGTGGCGGTGTATCTTCCTATCTATTCTTGTGCTTTATGCTTCCTAGGAGAAAGTCCTAATACTTTTAGGGATGGATTCGTAGGTAAGGGATATTAGGACCAGTTGACTTAATTAGTTATTTAGGACCAAATATTAGGACAATTAGAGGGCATATAGACATTATGAATATGAGAGAGAACCCAAATAGAGGAACCTAGGACCATTGAATCATGCTAATTGGTGAAGACCAATCATATGAAGTGTTCATCCCATTTTAATCAAACAATATTAAGAAATCTTTTTTACAAAATTCCCCTTTGTTACTTTTCGTTAATCTAATTAATATCGTGAGAATTGATTGCATTTCGGTTCCCTGTGGGATTCGAGCCCTACTAATTACCACTCTACTCTTGTAGAGGAGTTTGAAGGGATTTATTTTGACCGGAGGGCCTAACGACAACCTCTGTCAATATCCATTCAAAGCACCTTAGAAAAGATATGGTGTTGCCTTTTTGCTCCTTTGGACGTATAAGATATAGTTCAATGAGTTGAATAAAGATTCACTTGAAGTTGCTAGAAACTCACTTGAACATATCTGAGTCTCGCTTGAAATAATTTATGTAGTTGTTCCATGAATGAGACTTGCTTTGAATAAAGTTTATCTGGGTAAAGTATTGCTTAGATATACACCTCCTATAAGATAAGAGTGAAAGATATGTTTATCATTATCAAAACAAGCGGAATGATGGAGCTACCTAGTTACACATTCTAGCTCAAACCAACAGTCTGTCCTAGAGAAAACTCTTTATGAATTGATCAAAGGATGTACACCTAACATCTTACCCTTGAAAGTGTTTGAATGTAAGTGCTACGTCAATAACAATGAGAAGGATCTCTTGGGTAAATTTGATGCCACGAACGATCAAGCTATCTTCCTAGGTTACGTTCCTTCAATTCTGGGGCGTCGAGTGCTCAATCTGAGGACTTAGAGGGAAGAAGATGGCATTAATGGGACATTTAATGAACGGTCATTTGATAGCGAGTTAACTATAAGCAATGATCCATTCCAGTGACTTGATCCAGCTATATCTTCAGCTCAAAGACCCACACTCACTCATCACCGTCTATACCTGAAGATGAACATAGTGACGACGAAGACTCCAGTGGTCTCGCTTCGAGAACTAGAGTCGCGCTAAACAAAGATAGTTTCCATGGAGATGAAGCTTAGACAAGTGAAGACACTCAGAGTAATGACCAAGTAAGTGAATCATATCAAAACGATCAAGCGAGTCCTTCTTCATCCAGCTCAAGTGTGCACGAAGCTTCATCGACTCCCTCTATCGCTCAAGCGCAACCTGAAAGTACTCAAGAGAGTATCAACAATCTCGCTGGTAGTTGAAGTGCTCAAGGAAATACCACTACCTTGACTCTACCAGGTTCTACTGATATTGAAGTGCAGACTAGACTATCAATAGATGAAGGATCATCCAGTTTTGGCTACCGTTTCCTCAATTGAAAAATGTATCTAGACTCGCTCAAACATCTATAACTTGTATTTTAGTAGTGCTTTTGTGTCTTTGCAGGAGCCAAAGAACATTTAGCATGTGCTTCAAGATCCAGATTGGATAGTAGGGATGCAACAGGAGTTAGAAGAGTTTAAGCACAATCAGGTATGAAGCTTAGTGCCTATGCCAAGTGATAGGTTAATCATTGGCACATGTTGGGTATACATGAACAAGATGGATAATAGTGGCGATGTGGTGCGAAACAAAGCCAGACTTGTTGCACATGGATACAATTAACAAGAAGGCATCGATTACGACAAGACCTAAGCACCAGTAGCTCACCTAGAACCCGTAAGGTTGTTGATAGCATATGCTTCACACAAGGGATTCAAGATATTCCAAATGGATGTGAAGAATGCCTTTCTCAATGCTAAGCTTAATGAGGAAGTGTATGTCAAGCAACCCCCAGAATTTGAAGATCCAGCTTATCCCGATCATGTCTATTTATTAGACAAAGTACTATATGAGCTCAAACAAGCGCCTCACACTTGGTATGATTGCCTATCAAAGTATCTTCTCCAAAACAGCTATAAGAGAGATCTTGTAGATAGGTCGCTCTTCATCAGGGAAGTAAAGGGTGATATTCTTATTGTCCAAGTTTATGTTGATGATATTGTTTTTGGCTCGACTAACATGCATCTTGTGGATGAATTCAAGAACAACATGAGCCTCAAGTTTAGTATCAACATGATTGGTGAGCTTAACTTCTTCCTAGGGCTTCAGGTTAATCAGCTAGAGGAAGGCATTCAAATCCATCAACAGAAGTACATCAAGTAGCTTATAAAGAAGTATAATATGGAAGCTAACAAGCCATGTCCTACACCCATTTCCGCCACGACAAATCTTGATGCAGATCTAGCTGGTGAAAATGTAGACCAAACAATGTATAGTGGTATGGTTGGATGGCTTATGTACTTAACTGCTTCTCGCCCTCATATTATTTTTACCGTGAGTTTATTTGCTCGATCATAGTCAGACCATTGTGCTTTGCACTTAGAGAACGTGAAGCGTATCCTATGATATTTAAAGGGGACTGATGATCTATGCCTTTGGTATCCAAAGGGTGGCGATCTTTCACTTGTAGGGTATATAGATGCAGACTATGTATGTTACCTTTCTGACCACAAGAGCACGCGTGGGATGGCACAGTTCTTAGGACCTTTATTAGTTTCACGGGGATACAAGAAACAAAACTCCATCACGATGTCAACTACAGAGGCTGATTCTATAGCTGCAGCTTCATGTTGTGCATAACTCTGCTGGTTGAAACAACAACTTTTTGACTATGGTATATCGCTTTGAACTCTTCTAATCAAGTGCGATAATACCAATGTGATCGATGTCTCCAATAATCCAGTGCACCACTCAAGGATGAAGCACATCGATGTTCTCCATCACTTCTTATGATCATGTCGAGCGCAAAACATTGAGTTTCTCCATGTACCTTCAGAAGAGAAAACAACGGATATCTTCACTAAGACGCTTAACAGGTTAAATTTCTTAAACCTAAGGCTCCAGCATGGTCTTCTAACACTTCATTAGCCCAAGCATGGTATACGTTGAAAGCTACTCTCTAACTTTGACTATGAATTTTCATCTTTATCTTGATTGGAAACTTTAGTTTGATTGATCTTCTTTCTTAATTCTTATTCATGCTTCATCTATTGCAATAGGCTAATCTTGCTAGAGTTGTATATTACAGTTAAGTTATAGCATATAGTCATAACCAATCACATGATCTTCCTTCTATCCAAAATAGAGAGAGGTGATCACATTCTAACCATGTTATAAGCCAATAGAAATGATCCACTCCGATCGGTGTCCCTAGCTGACTTAAACGTAATGCTTCCTAGTCCCTATATAAACTCCACATATGGAAGTCTTCATTTTTGTGACAAATAGCCAATTACCCTCATATATGCACATACTTGATATATATATATATTGATGAGTGTGAGTGTTTTCTATCCCAAAATTGAAATGTGCATTGCCCTATTAAACTTTCTTTCTTAGTTGTTGAACTTATCACACCATATACACGCTTCACATCTCAAGAATGATCTATTCGCTATTTGGTAAGTAGTTGAGTTGGTAATTGTGGTTAACTTTTGTAAGTGTGATTTGGGTTTGTAGCTTCAGTGGGTTTGCTTAAGGAAAGAGGTAAAATTTGTGTGGCTCGAGGTTACAACGGCTAGTTCAAGTTCTAATGCAGCTCAAGTGATACAGCCGTTTTGATAATTCTGAAAAGGAACTTTTTGGCCGTTGCAGCGCATCTTACTGGATCACCGTTTGCGCTTCTTGAGATCAAGTCGTTGAGTTTTTGTAGCCGTTGATTGGGTCGGTGGAAATTTGTAGAATGTGATCGAAGCTCACCTATAAAATCTCTGGTACACTTTCCCTTGAATCTAACCTTGACATTTTACCCTCTCTTTGTTCTCTATTCCAGAAACTCCCTCTCTCTCCCCCTCACTGCAAAATCTCCATAAACTTTCCCTCACCCTTAAACACATTAGCTACAAAAAAAATGGCTGATATTCCCGTCATAACCCTATCTGAGGAAGAAGAGTATGCTTTCTTCAAAGAGACATGCCACAACTAGATTGCAGAGCTTGCGCTTGCCTCGGCCTCTACTACCTCCTTCACCAAAGCCACACCCCCACTCACTCCCAGTACCAAACCTACCATATCAGTAACTTCAGAAACCCCCGTTCTTGACCCTATCACTGATGATGTCAGTGCTACAGATCTCGCTGATAGGCAGCATTTGGTACATCATTACAAGTGGTCACTAGCATCTATATCAAGGGATTTGGCACGTCTACAACGCATAATACCGTGATCCAGACCAAGAGAAGTCAATGCACTAAATATGAGGATTACATGCATCCGAAGGAAAGACATCCAAAAGGGTACAAGCCGGAGCCACACAAGACCGTGACGCGACCACGCTAGGAACTGCGCGACGGTGCTAGGCGCTCGACTGCACCTCAATAATGCGCGACAGCACCCTCCCACCGGCTAAAAGTCTGAGTCCCGGCACAAGGCACGACCGCATCGACACATGCACAACCGTTCTCTTGTCAGGCAGGGAAAGCCCCGAAACCCTACTTCCCCTTGATGTTGCGCTTGGGTTTGGGCTTCCTTCTTTGTAAAGTCTGGGCTAGGGTTAATTAGGTTAAGTCTTGTCATTTTATAATAAATAGGGAGAGCTTTGCCTCCTCCCTAATTATCCATCTTATCATTTCATAATTCATTTTACGTAGTTTTCTAGCAATGAGCCAGGAGTAGTCTCCTAGACACTCTGTGATTGGTTTGAGCCATTAGGCTGATTCAACGTGAGGTTTCTAATCCTCTGGTTCTCATTAATAATATGTCTCAATTGCTTTATCCTCTTGCTTATAATACCTATTGAATTGAATTTGCATTCTAGATTGATCTCCTAGGTTGTTTAGTTCAATTTCATATAACATGGCTTAGGTTTATCCTAGTTGAAGAACCTAACCATTAGAGTAGCAAAATCACTACCTGGAGTAGTTGCACTTGTAGGGGTGTGGAGGATAATGAGGTGTTAGTAGCAAAGTGGCGCTGCATCTTTCTATCTATTCTTGTGCTTAACATTGCCTAGGAATTAGTCTTAGTAGTTTTAGGGCTAGATTCATAGGTAAGGGATATTAGGGATAGTTGACTTAAGTAGCTATAAAGGAACAATGATTAGGGAAATTAGAGGACATATAGGCAATAGTAGAGAGAGAGAGAACCCAAATAAAGGAACCTAAGACCATTGAATCAGTCTAATAGATAAAAATCAATCATATGAAGTGTTCGTCCCATTTTTATCATCAAACAATCTTTAGCAATTAGTTTTACCAAATTCCCCTTTGTTACAATTTTGAGTTGATTAAATTAGCATCACAAGATTTGATTCCATATCGGTTCCCTGTGGGATTCGACCCTAACTTACCACTCTACTCATGTGGAGCATTTTGAAGGGAATTACTTTGACCGGAGGGCCTAACAATGAAACCATCTGTCAAATTGGCGCCGTTGCTGGAGAACCAATTTTTCTTTCCTTGCGATATTAGTTTGATTGGTTGTGGTGCTGACTAGTGTATGTTCAACACCTGTGCTACTAATCTTCCCCTTGATGAGATCATTCCAGAGATCAAAAGGACTGCTAGAAGGAAGATAAGAGAAAGAACAGCGGAGACGATGAACGATTTAGAGAATCAGGACAACAATCAGGTCAGAGAACAGACCCCTGCGCGGTTGCAGGCAAATCGAACGTTGATAAACAAACTCTTAGAGACATATGCTCAGCAGAACAACATCGCCGAAAAGAGGAAACTACGGGAGCGCACTACTCCCAATCTGACGCATCAGCTACAAGTGATGGTCTCACCACCACTCGTTGAAGGAGTCATCTTTGAACTCAAGCCCGAGGTGATAAACTTGCTTCCGACATTCCAGGGTCTTTTTGGAGAGGAGCCCATCATACACTTGAACCAGTTTCACGACATATGCATGACCATGAAACAAGTCAATGTGTCGGAAGAAAAATTCAAGATGAGGGTGTTTACTTTCACGCTGAAGGACGCCGCCAGATCTTGGTACTACCTTTCATCTAGATCTAGGGTTAGCTGGGAGAGGCTACACATGTAGTTCTTAGTCGAATACTTCCCAGTGAAAAGGCGAATAAGCTGAACACTATATGACTACCTAGAGAGGTTTAAGGGGCTATGTGCTAGCTGCCTGTTTCATGGTCACGATCACCTAGATTTGGTAAAATTTCTCACCCAGGGGTTGTTGTCTGCTGAGAGGATGATGATCGACGCAACTTGCGGAGGGAGCATTCTCAACATGACACGGAGGATGCTATGGAAAAGCTGCAAAACATGGATGAGAGCAAAAGGAGTTTTGAGAGGACTCACAAGAGGACGGTAAATGCTGTAAATATTGAAGGATCGGGTCTGGCAAGTGAAATGGATGAAATGAAGAAGATGCTCGAAATCCTACTACTAAAGAGCGGGCATCAGGCCGCGTGACTTTGTGCTATTTGTGCTAGTACAGGTCATCATTCAGATCAGTGTCCCAAGATGCAGGGTCACACACTTAAATAGGTGAATGCGATATGAGGATATGGAATACCTCAGCCTTGAGAGAGCCAGAGGCAGCAGAACTACCAGCCGAGAGATAGGGAGCGGCCCAAGCAGCAAAGTTCAAGAGATCCTACTATGGAGATGTTGTTCAAGGACTTGACCAAGACCATCGCCACCCTCGCGTCAAATATCTAGATCACCGATTCTAGACTCAAGAACTTAGAAGTCCAAGTGGAGAAAATAGCGCAGAAAATGTCCACGTTGGTTCAAAACCAATCAAATTCACCACCATCTCAAACTGTGGTGAACCCGAACCAAGGTCAAGCGAGCCAGAATCTTAGGAATGTCAGCACAATGGCATTGATGAGTGGTAGGAATTCAGAGAAGAAAGTAGGCCAAGAGGAGGAACTAGAAGAAGATTCGGCAGAGTCACGCCCGCGCCAAGACCTGCGCGTACGCGCAACCATTACTAAGAGCTCGCGCGACCGCTCCCCCATAATGCGCCACCGCACCACCATTATAAAGAGCGTGCGTGACCGCATCTCCACCGAGAGCGACCATGCACACATTACCGAGAGCATGCATGGTCGCGTGTTTATAGTACCATTTTCCGGAAACATGGTGCACCCGTTCCCCTTCGAGCGTGACCGCGTAACAGATACTGAAAGCCTGCATGACCGCGCCCCTCACATGTGCGACCGCACCCAGTTTATTGCTGAACTAGAAGAGCCTGCGATGGTAAAAGCTGATAAGACGGTCTGATGGAGGAAGAAGAGGAGCTAGACGACCCGAGAGGCGAATTTAAGCTCCGACAAAGCAACTATGTACTCCCTAACTTCCCTCCACTCTACTCGGAGAAAACATCACCCCCCTTCCCTGAAGCGTTAAGAGATACCTGGAGGTTGACAGATGACAAGAAGCTATTCAAGATCTTCAACAAGTGCGCCGTAAACATCCCACTACTGAAGCTGGTCCAGAGCATTCCAAGGTATGCGAGGTTTCTTAAAGAACTTTACACTGTCAAGAGGAAGCAAAAGATGAATGGGACCAACAAGGTAACAACTGGAGAGAGAGTATCCGCCATCTACTAGAAGCACATGTTCACCAAGTTTAGTGACCCTGTTATGTTAACTTTCCCCTGCCCCATAGGCAATACTGATTTTGATCGTGCTATGTTTTATCTAGGAGCGACCATAAATGTCTTTCTATATTCCCGTTGCAAGAAATTAGGACTAGGACCTTTAAATGAAAGAAATATTATAGTCCAATTAGTTGATGGGTCGACTATTCATCCCAGGGGGTTAGTGGAAAACCTGCTAGTCAAGGTAGATAGGTTATTCTCTCCTGCATATTTCTACGTGCTAGAATGGAGAATGATAGGAAAGGTGTACCTATACTGTTATTGAGGCGATTTATAAACAGCTAGTACTAAGGTAGACTTAGGGAGAGGGACATTGTCGTGAGAGTTTGATGGAGATGTGGTTAGCTTTGATATTGGGACTGATGAGGAGTCAGGATATGATACAACTAGTGTGTTTGCAATAAAGGTAGTTATTCCCGAAAGGGATGTTGATAGGTTAGAGTTGGCATTGGCTGATGGGTCCCCCATCCTAATGTTAGAGGGAGAAATCCCTCCTTCACTTCCACCATTATATAGATACACAGAGTGACGTCAACGTTACGTCCGAGGAATTATGTAGAGACAATGAGAGGATACGATAAGGGTCTACAAAGAAGAAAAATGAATTAAGCAGTACTAGATATGAAATGATGCGTTGGCCCGTAGGTTGGCCGAAGTAGGTTGAGAGAAGAAAAAGACGTCGAGCCAAGACGTTAAACAAAGGCAACCCGTCGAAGAGGTAGTTTTTATTCTCCACTTAGGTTATAATTGTCCTTATCTCACAATGAGGACTTTGTGTAGTTTAAGTGTGGGGGAGGGGATCTCCTTCACCTATCCCTGCATTTTTAAATTTTTGAGTCAGTTTTTCCCTTAGTTGAATTGTTAGAGTTGGTATTCTTAGTTTTCCCCTTGTTTTTCACTATGTGAATTTCTATAGAGATGCATGATCTTTGAGTCTTCCTACTATGTCTTAGATGTTAATATTTTAAGTATGTATGGTGAGGATATGTTGGATTAAGTAGAGGACTTTGGCCTGAGCATCTGGATTATGACTAGGACACATCAGAACCATATTAAGATTGAATATTCAGTATCTCATCTCGAGTTTATCATTATGTCATAATAAATTGTTCCCGTCTTTTTTGCAGCATGAAAAAAAAGAAAAAAAGGTAGCGAATTCCAAGTAATAAGTCGGAAGAGCACTCGATCTCCGGGGTGTGAAAGATCACCTTGAGTTCGATCCTCCATGGCTAAATAAACAAAGAGTATCATTTGTAGCTTGGACGGTAAAACGGACAGGTTCTACCTAAAAAAGAATTGGCCCGGTCCGTAAGACGGACGGGCCCAATACCCAAAAGGAAAATAAAAGTGCAAAATATGTAAATAGGATAAAAGGGAGCAACGAAAAATGCATGTGATGTAACTTAAGTAGAGTTGTAGTTCTTGTTTGCTTTCAACGTATTGGAACTTGTGCGGAATTATCATAAGTATGAAGCATGTTAGGACAAGTCTTAGTCACCTTTTTGATCCTTCGTATTCACATTCATATGTCACTTGTGTAGAGACATATTTAGTATATTTTGGAGATTTAGGTGATTGCATTTGCATAGTGATAAGCATAGTGCGAATTATTGGGGATACTTGATACCATTGTTGGAGTTAGAGTCTAGTTAGTTTGAATTGTTTTTGAAGTTTTTATTGTAGAGCCGGAATCTACACCCATTGTTTTATGATTATAGGTACCCAGATCTAGAGTGTGGAGCTGACGACCACTACCGTCAAATTTTCCATATCCGCTGAGTTCGTCGTGGAGTTAGCAGCAACTTACTCGAGGACAAGCAAGGTTCAAGTGTGGGGGTGTTTGATAGGAAGAGTTTGGTACATCATTAAACGTGGTCGGTAGAATCTATATTAAGGGATTTGGCACATCTATAGCGCATATTACCGTGATCCATACCAAGCAAAGTCAAGGCACTAAATACGAGGATTACATGCATCCGAAGGAAAGACAACAAAAAGGGTACAAGCTGGAGCCGCACAAGACAGTGATGCGACCGTGCCAGAAAACACACGATCGCGCCTCAACACCTCGCGACCGCGCCTTCCCACAAGCCAAAACTCCGAGTCCCAACCCAAGGCGCAACCGCCCCGATACATGCGCGATCGTGCCCCTGTCATGCCAGGAAAGCTCCGAAACCCTACTTCCCCTTGATGCTGCGCTAGGGATTTGGGCTTCCTTCATTTTTAAAGTCTAGGCTAAGGTTAATTATGTTAAGTCTTGTCGTTCTAGAATCAATAGGGAGAGCTTTTCCTCCTCCCTAATTATCCATTGATAGGCGCAATACCGATGGTCCCAAGAGTGGTTTTTCGGTGACTTTAGAGGAGTTTTGGGAGCTCTTAGTCGTTAAATGAAGCATATGAGGCATCAAGCAAAAGACGACAAAGTGAAGACGAGGATGCGCAAGAATGAAGTGATCAGGATTTAAGATGTGTTTAAATGGATCTTACTGCTTATTCATATGTCTGATGGAGGTGATTCCAAATCAAGGAGTTAGATATTGAAGTCTACTACATTCCTCCAAATTTGAGGGCAATCGGAATTGTGAGTCAAAAGTTATGGCGATTTTACTGAGATGTCGAATGAGGCAACAAAGATCCAACCGCGGGCGCGGTTTCTAGACCGTGGTTGCGCCTTCCCAGTAACTCCCAAGACCAGAAAGTCTTTGTAAACACTGTATCTTTATGGCTTTGAAGGGTTTTTGATGCTACCATTTTGAGAGGGGAATTTATATAGATTTTCTAGGGTTTTGACCATACATTCCTATATATTCTCTCATACTCTCTCTATTATATTCTCTCTCATTTTAGAAAGCACTCTTAGTTTTTTATTTGTCTTTCTCTAAATCTATGAAGAACTAAGCCCCCTTTGAGTTCATCTTGAAGTTCTAAGCATTGGAATTGTTTTTTGTGGTAAGAGTCTTAACCCTTTTGTTCTGGTTTGATTGTGAACTTGTTTCTTGATCTCTTGAGCTTTATTTTGCATTGATTTGTGTTGATTCTTATAGTTTGGCCAAATAGGTTTATTGATATTGCTAGGATTGATAGTTCGATTTGAAGCATCTTTATGTTTGGTAGCAATCTCCATTTGCATGAACTATTTGCTAGTGCTTATAAGGTAGAGATCACGAATTCATGTCAAGTGTCGACTATTTGTCAATTGTATTGCATGAACCTACATATCATTGAACTTTATGCGATTGTGTTATTAAATCTTGAGATTTCCTTGGTTGTAGCATGATTAGGGTTTCTAGGACTATTTGGACTAGTTACTATTTATGAACAACGAGTAGGACAATCCAATCAAATATTGTTAGAACAATGGTTATTAGGAATCTATGATCTACTTACCACTCCAATTACTTAGAATGGATAGGTGATCACTAAATATTCTTCTTCATTTATTTTGTTTGTGTTTTTGTTTCCATTGCCAACCATTCCCCCCCCTCTCATTTGTGCTACTATTTAATCACACAAACACTTAGAACGAAAACCTTTGCTCCCTTGGGTTCGACCCTTACTACCACCATACTCTTTAGTGGGAGTTTATTTATTTCTTTGACTAGGCGAGGCTACTTCGAGCTTAGTCAAATTTGGCGCCGTTGCTGGGGAACAACTTTTTCGTTGTATAGTTTTGTGTGATTAACCTTGGTGTGGACCTATCTTATGGTCCACACCCGTGCTACTAATTCACCTCTTGTTTGATTGAGAGATAGAAGTCGAGCCAACGCTTTTGAACAAAGGCGCTGCTCGGGAGGCAACCCGATGTGGGAGGTACGCTTACTTTTTTCCTTTTCCCTATTATTGTGATTCCTTTTTTCTGCATTGAGGACAATGTTCATTTCAAGTGTGGGGGAGGGAATTGGTATTCGTGCTGCATGCATATAGTTTGTTTCTGTTTTGCTTGTTTTTGAGTGTTTTTAGCTAGTTTTTTGTGTGTTTTAGCTTGTTTTTTAGTGTATCGGTTGTTGCATTCCCTAATTGATTTGTTGTGGGTCTTATAATAGTGCATGTACTTTGGATCTTTTGACTATGCTTTGTTTCTTTGATTTTACAAATGCGTTATGATGATGATAATAGTTTCTTAAGCTTTAAACACTTACTTGATCATGTGGACTTTGATTGGATTACTTGTGGACAAATGCTCTTTATTTAGCTATGTCCTCACATATGAGTGTTCTTCCTTGATTGTTTGCTTTAAAACTTGCTTCTATATCTATTTTGAAACCTAAAGCGCTGAAGTTAATTTGCATAACATTTGATTGAGACGTAAATTTATTGCATAATTTAAAAAATAAAAAAAGCATGAAAAAAAACATAAAAGAAGTTTTTAGTGCTTAACTGATAAACTTCTAACGCAAGTCGTGTGAGTATGCGATCTCTAAGGTTGGAACATCACTGAGGGTTCAAGTCTCAAACGATTTCCAGATGAGAACGCGATCTCCAAGGTTGGAACATCACCAAGGGTTCGATCCTCTGATGGCCACGTGAAAAAGTCTAAAGTGTTGGCCCGGACCGTAAAACGGACGGGCCTTAAAAAAGCAAATAAATATTGTGATATATGAACGTCTCTTGATATGTTTCATACATTGCCTTGTGGTTTAGTTTTGGATGTGGTTACCTATCTTTAGAGTTACATTTATGGGTAGAACATGAATTTGTGTGGCTTGCTTTTTATTTAACTTGAGGAACATTTGTTTTCTTGTCATTGAACGATGGATGCTATGAAATGAAGATGTCTTTTGTTTAACTTAACATAGTTATCATTCATATGTCACTTGGGTTGAGATAACCATTGCATAGTCTTATGATCCACTTTGATGTGCTTGCTTGGGATACATAATGATCAAGGACGAGGATGTTCACAACTTGCATTTAGGCTAGAATAGTTCATGTTTGTTTTCCTTTTTTGTTAGTGTCTTATTTGGGTCGTAGTCTTTGTTTTGATGAGAGAAGGTACATGAGAGTTGTGGTGCAGATGATGGCCGTTTCTATCAAGTACCCCATACACACTCAGACCTCCGCACCTCATGGAAGGGTTAGCAATCTATTGCTTACTCGAGGACGAGCAAGGTCTAAGTGTGGGGGAATTTGATTGGCGCAACCCCGATGGCATGAAGAGTGTTTTTTAGGTGACTTTAGAGGTGTTTTGGAAGCACTTATTCGTTAAATGAAGCATATGAGGCATCAGGCAAAAGACGACGAAGTGAAGACGAAGACGCGTAAGAATGAAGTGTTGAGGATTTAAGCTGAGTTCAAATGGATCGTTATCCTTATTACAATGCCCGATTGAGGTGATTCCAATTCGAGGAGTTAGATATTGAAGTCAGCTACGTTCCCCCCAGATTTGAGATCAATTGGAGTTGTGAGTCAAAAGTTATGATGATTTTACTGAGCTATCACAAGAGGGAACAGATATCCAACCGCGAGCGCGGTTTGTTGACCGCGGTCGAGCCCTCCGAGTAACCCCCAAGACTGGAAAGTCTTTGTAACCACTTCATCTTTATGGCTTTGAAGGGGTTTTGATGTTACCGTTTTGAGAGGGGAATTTATATAGATTTTCTAGGATTTAGACCATACATTCGTATATATTCTCTCATTCTCTCTATTATCTTATCTCTCATTTTAGAAAACACTCTCAATTTTGTATTTGTCTTTCTCTAAATAAATGAAGGACTAAGCCCCTTTTAAGTTCATCTTGAAGTTCTAAGCATTGTACTTGGTTTTTGTGGTAAGATTCTCAACCCTTTTCTTCTAGTTTGATTGTGGAATTGTTTCTTGATCTCTTGAGCTTTATTTTGCATTGATTCTTCTAATTTGGCCAGCTAGGTTTATTGAGATTCATCCTATTGCTAGGATTGATAATTCGATTTGAAGCATCTTTCCTTTTGGTAACAATCTCCGTTTGCATGAACTATTTGCTAGTGCTTATAGGGTAGAGATCTTGAATTCATGTCAAGGGTCGACTATTTGTCAATTGTATTGCATGAACCTACATATCTTTGAACTTTATGTGATTGTGTTATTAAACCTTGGGATTTCCTTGGTTGTATCATGATTAGGATTTCTAGGAATATTTGGACTAGTTACTATTTATGAACAAAGAGTAGGACAATGCAATCAAATATTATTAAAACAATGGTTATTAGGAATCTATGATCCACTTACCACTCCAATTGCTTAGAATGGATAGGTGAACCAATTTTAATCACTAAATCTTCTTTTTCATTTGTTTTGTTTGTGTTTTTGTTTCCATTGCCAACCTTCCCCCCCCCCACCCCCACCATTTGTGCTAGTATTTAATCATGCAAAGACTTAGAACGAAAAACTTTGATCCCTTGGGTTCGACCCTTACTACCACTATACTCTTTAGTGGGAGTTCGGTTATTTCTTTGACTAGGCGAGGCGACTTTTATCTTAGTCATCCATCTTATCATTTCATAATTCATTTTACGTAGTTTACTAGCAATGAGCCAAGAGTAGTCTCATAGACTTCGTGTGATTGGTTCAAGCCATTAGGCTGATTCAATGTGAGGTGTCTAATCCTTTGGTTCTCGTTAATAATATGTCTCAATTGCTTTATCCTTTTTCTTATAATACCTATTGAATCGAACTTATATTCTAGATTCATCTCCTTGGTTGTTTAGTTCAATTTCATATAGTTAGGCTTAGGTTTTTCCTAGCTGGAGAACCTAACAATTAGAGTAGAAAAATCACTACCTAGACTAGTTGGACTTGTAGGGGTGTGGAGGATAATGAGGTGTTAGTAGCCAAGTGGTACTGCATCTTCTTATCTATTCTTGTGCTTAATATTGTCTAGGAATTAGTCTTAATAGTTTTTGGGCTAGATTCGTAGGTAAGGGATATTAGCGCTAATGGACTTAATTAGCTATAAAGGAACAAGGATTAGGGCAATTAGAGGACATATATGCAATAGTAGAGAGAGAAGCCAAGTAGAGGAACCTAGGACCATTGAATCAATCTAATAAATTATAACCAATCATATGAAGTGTTCGTCCCATTTTAATCATCAAACAATCTTTAGCAAGTAGTTTTACCAAATTCCCCTTTATTGCAATTTCGAGTTGATTAAATTAGCATCACAAGATTTGATTCCATATCGGTTCCATGTGGGATTCGACCACCACTTATCACTCTACTCATGTAGAGCATTTTGAAGGGAATTACTCTATCCGGAGGGCCTAACAACAAAACCATCTGTCACTCGCCATGGGTAAAGTCAATCCAGAGCAGCGCGAGTCGGTCTCAAAAGTCTACCCCGTTGCTTCTTCAATTTCTGAGGTTATCGCTGATGTGGACAAGGGTCAACATGAAGTGTTTTTGACTCCAACAAATTCTTCTCATATAGATCTAACAAGTTCATACATCTCGCTCAGTCGCCGCTCCCCTCGCACTTTATCTCCCAATAAGATAGAGTCTATTTCAGGTGAACATCATCCTACTCACTCTCCATCTCCTTTTCTCCTTCTCGTGGATTCATTTGCGGAAGAAATTGATGAGGAATTCACCCCGTATCAACACGATCTGTTGCCGGATGCGAAGAGCGTAGCTGACAGGCGTTAAACGATCGTTGGTCCTATCAAAGATAATCCAACTAAATAATCTAGTAGTGAAGTGGTAAGTCGGAGTCGAATCCCAAGGGAGCCAGAACGATAGCTTATTTCAATTATGCTACCTAGTACTAACTAGGGGGTTTTGGTTGTAAAACTAACTAGAATATATTAAAACGTAGAATGTTGGATTTGTAAAATATAAAGATGGAAAGCTCACTCTTTTAATATCAGCGCATTATTCTTATGGAAAGTTGATCATCGAATTCTATACAAGTTATGTTCTTTAAATAAATAATCTAGTTGTCCTACTCTTTGTTCGTAAATAGCAACTAGTCCAAATAGACCTAGAAACCCTTGTTGTAAGCAATAACCAAAGAAATCCTAAGGTTCAAAAGCGCAACAGCATAAAGATCAAATATATGTAGGCCTATGCAATACCATTATCAAATCACCGATACTCGACACATTTTTATAATCTCTACAAAAGAAGCACTCGCAAATAGTCTATGCTAATTCTGATTGCTACCTAAAAGACAAGACTTTTCAAATCGAATTATCAAGCCTAGCGATATGAATGAATAATAATCAACCTAGTTTCGAACCTAGATAAAATCAATATCAATCAAAGACAATAAACACAAGAGAATATTAAATTATAATTAGAACATAAACAATAGAATTCTCACAAACAATTCCTAGAATAATGGCTTCAACCTAAGAGTGAACTAATAGGAACTTAGTCAGACATAGCCAATAGAAAGCAATACATAACAATGGATGAACTAACCAAGGATGAAGGTAGAAGATGGCACAAAGGTGGGAGCTTTCTTCTTGGCTGCAAAATTCCTAAGAATCAATTTGTGAAAGTGGGAAAAGATCTTTTTAACCTAAAAACTAAAGGTTTATATAATATCTAACTAAAAAGAGATAAAATAACTGAAAATAAAAGATAAAATAGGGAAAACTGATAAAATATCGGGCTAGATCTGCAATTGGACCGTGTCCGTCACCGTGATCTCGATCAAGACATGTGATTCTCGGTCGAGACTTTTTCCCAGTCACTCAGATTCGGCGTGGCTCTCAATCACTACCTCCAAGTCGCGGTCGAGACTTTTATGTCGAAGCCAATCCTCGATCGAGACATTTGGGTCTCGGTTGAGACATTCATGTCGAGGGTAAATCTCAATCGAGACATTTGTGTCTCGGTCGAGACATTTTCTTTGTAGCTCTTTCTCGTCGTGACACCTCCTCTCGGTCTGGTCTTCGGTCTTCTTATAAACTTCCGAGGCAGCTCGGCTTCGCCTCTCAGCTTCTCCATTGGTGTAGGTGTGGTAGTATTCTCTCTAGCTCTGTCCCAAATGCACTAAAGGTGAGTACAAACGGGATCTCCATAATAAAACCACAAATCAACGCTTATGAGCATCCCGCAAATCCATAAGTGAACATCATACCGGATTCCGGGAATACCACTCAATAAGCACCTAAACACCACTAATCCTAAGCTAATAGTCGCTAGTTAACACCATATAATAAGCTCCTATCAATAGCGAAAGGCAACCGCAAAGTTGTTTAAGAGGTAGTGATTTCAAGCGATGATGAAGAGGAAGATATCGCTACTAATATGGTGGTAGTGAGACCTTCAAAGAATAGTGAAGGTCAGTTCAGCTGAAGTCTCAGAGTTTCTTCCAATTCCCTTAGGCATAATGAAGTGGGAGATTCTCACTCCGATTTTAGTGGCTCCAGAAATTCTCAATGAGATTGAGACTGCCTCCAAATCTTCCTGATTCACAGAGTTGCTTCAATTGCAGAAATAGGACAAGCTTGAGGCTGAGGTTAGTCGCGCTGATCTTGACCAGGTACCTCAGTTTTATGCACATTTCAGTGGTGTTTCTTCAGTGGGTAAGCCAAATATGTGTTGCATCACATGGGTGCATGGAGCTAGTGAGAGATTCAAGGTGAAGGATCTTGCTAAGGCTATAAGGCAAGAGCCATGCCCAGATGGTACGCTGGTAGGGTTTGGTCATCTTCATAAGAGGAATTGGCCAACTAACGCCCGCACAATCACGGAAGCAGTTTCTGGGAAACCAGTACCATCGACTTTGAAGATCGAGTATCTGTTTGCTTCAAAGAGCCTTCTCCACTACTTCATAGCGAAAAATATCACGATCCGCAATACCAACCTTGACTTGGTGACCATATCTGACTGCTACTTAATGGAATAAGCTTTGAGTGGCCAACTACTCAACATAGTGATTATTATGTTTAGTCACATGGTGGTGAGTCGAGTTCATACTTCTTCTCAACTTCCCTTTCCTCATATAGTGGCTAGAATGCTTAAGGCCGTGGGATTGTACAAGCCAGTGAAAGAGGTCGTTGTTTGGGGCTAAAAGTGCTCGACGAGACTAAATTGCCTAGTTTGCGGGAACAATCGATCAAACTAGAATCTAACTCACGATCACTCGTTTGAGATGGAAAAAACAAGTAGAAATCAAGGAATTATCGTAAATAGAATATTAAGATTGGATTTTCTAGTAAGCAATAGTTCGTGTACTTTACATGAGCTCGTTTTTGGCATTTATACAAGAGAAAAATATGAATGTTGGAATTGGGTCGTCGGGTGCAAAGAATTCGGTGGTCGCCTGCCGTTACTCGCCTAACATCTCCTTTCTTCAATCCTCAGCCCATTATCTCCGCAATAGAAAATCCTTCATTTATTTCCAGTGGGTCATTGACGGCACGTGTTTGGGCCACGCAAAACTGGAACCCAACAATTGCCTAAAAGCAATCGGCAGTTTGATACGAGAACTGGCATTTTGCTCTTTCTATGATGGCTCCACGTGTACGGTTTGCATCTCGTCCCGCCCAAATGCTTTGATTGTCGTGTTGATTCATAATAGTCTCATCAACCTGCTGCATTCGTCTGTCTCTTTTCTCATCCTCTCCTCGGTAAATAACTTTTTCCAAATTTTCTCTCTTTTTTATTTCTTTGTTTGTTCTCACTTTCTTTGTTCTCCGACCCTCCATTTTCTGTCATGGCCCCGGTATTTCACCTAATTGAGGTAGACGCTATCAACAACATCCTTAATGAGGGCGAACTGACCGACCTCTTGGCCAGGGCAAGGTTCCCCATGAGTACTGTTGTACATCTGCTTGATGAAGACAAGAGAGCAGATGCTTGCTACGAGGTTTGGGCGGTCATGTACGACTACCCCTTCCTTATTGGGCATATATTTCCATGTTATTCACTGGTGTGTGAAGTGATGGCCTCCTAGAACCTCACTCCTTGCCAAAATATGCCCTCAGACTGGCATTTGCTCCAGATTTTTAACCTTTTAATAGAGAGGTACCCAGAATTGGTTTTTTTTGAAGTCTTTGAGTACTTGTGCTATTCGGGTAGCATGCGCTCGTATCAATACATGTTTAAGGCTCGTCCAGGTCGGGAGCCTCTGGTTGGAAAACTGGATGCGAATGACAATTGCTGGAGGTACAAGTTCTTCTTCATCAAGATTGATTCTCTAGGTTAACGACACCTCTTTCTTGAAAATGGAGTGGTCAAAATCGGGTAAGCATTTGTCTGTTGTTTAACTTCTTGGATCCTTCGAATTAATTAGCTTATTTGTTTTTTCCTTACAGTATTTACTAAAGAAGCCAAGGAGTTTGACGAGAACTTGCAAAAAGTCATCGGGGTTATCGAGTGTCTCCTTGCGGAATTCTGGACATTCAAGAACGCCACCGCCGCTCAAAATCTCCCATCCAAACCTGAAGTCCTTGGTCCATTCATGTTGAATTGATTTTGACTTCTTTTTCTTTTGTTTAGCAATGAACACTTGAGCCGGTTGTAACTCTTCCAAGCTATCGTTAAAAGAGCTGATGGCTTTGAAGGCTAAAAGCAAAGGGCTATCGTCTGAGGCTCCTTCTTCCACCACCAAAAGATCTCGTGCCAATGATGTTGCCGACCTTATGCTGCTTGATGCTCCTGTGATGCTGCCTCCCTCGGTCGTCAAGAAAACAAAACTCCCCCAAGACGTCTACAAAAACGCTGAAACCTCCCAAGTCCTAGAAATGATTCTATCATCCTTTGACGTAGTAAGACCGTTTTTATTTGTCGTGGTAGTACTTGTCATCCCGCTCCTACTGACTGATTCGTCTTGTTAGGCAATCCGAGAAGCTCCTCCAGGACTTCGTGACGTTGACGCCTTCTTAACGGATATGAAACAGAAGGTGTCCCTGGAGGAGGCGAGGTTGTCGACAATGGATGAGAAGATGACTAAAGTTGCCCAAAAAGTATCAGAATTGGGCGCCAAACTAATCAGTTTGAAGGCGAAGTCATCCCGAGCTCAGAACGAATCAAGAGACCGCATCTGTCAACTGGAAGAGGATATTACTCACCTCCGAGACCAAGGTGATCAGGTGGCGATGGACGTCGGTGCTTACTTTGGCTTGAAGGGTAGTCTAAAGATGATGGAGGAGTACGCTGAAGGAAAACACTCCGAGTGGGAACTAAAGGCTACTCATGAAGATTTCGACAAGGAGTACCGTCAAGGTTTCCCCCATGACGATGTGCTTCAAGGATCAAGTATCTCGGGTGAACAGGCGTAAGTCGAGAGCTCAGATCGTATCAAAGATGCAAGCAATCTAGGCGATGTTACGTTCAACGGGAAGGATCACTGAACATGGTAAGGATCACCCCCTAGTTATCATATTCTCTTTAACTGTTGCATTAACTGAACTGTCCTCGTACTTTTTCTAAACATTTAGTTTTGGCTACCTGTTAAGTAGCGGGTCATATGTAATGTGATATTGTGTACCTATTTTTGGCGGCCTGTTAAGGAGCGGGTCGCAATTTGTATGTGTAATTCGGTGACCATCGTGTCACTGAGTATTTTGCTTATCTACTGCTTAATTTTTTATATATTGATGCCAATAGAATTTATTATAAACGTCTTCTGCACCCGTTGGTATAAATAAAATAGTTACTCTTGCTTTTACACTGTGTACACCTTGAGTCTTTGGCTCTTGATGAGGCTTAAAGTCGTTATGCCTATCAAAGATACCCAACTTAACAAATCCACTACTAAAGCGGTAAGCAGGGGTCGAATCCCAAGAGAGTCAGAACGTTAGTTTATTTCTTATGGTGCTACCTAGTAGTAACAATGGGGGGTTTTGATGTGTAATCTTAGTAACTAAGCAATTGATCAAAAGTAAAAGCAATATTGGTTGGGTTGTAAAGAATTATGATTATGGAGCTCACTCTTTCTAGCATCAGCACATCATTCAATTGGAATGTTGATCATCGTTCTATTAATTTATATTCTGAATTGGTTAATTTGGTTGTTCTACTCTTTGTTCGTAAATAGAAACTATTCCAAATAGTCCTAGAAACCCTTATTGTAAGCAATAACCAAGGAAATCCCAAGGTTCAAAAGCACAACAACATAAAGATCAAAGATATGTAGGCCTATTCAATACCATTGGCAAATCGCTGATACTCGACACAGGTTTATAATATGTACACAATAAGCACTCGTAAATAGTCTATGCAAATTCTTCTTTCTACCTAAAGACAAGACTTTTCAAATCGAATTATCAAGCCTAGCAATATGATGGATAATAATTAACCTAGTTTGCAACCTAGATAAAATCAAGATCAATCAATATAATCAATAAAGCACAACAGATCATAAAACAATCCTGAAATTAACTTTAGAACATAAACGTAAGAATTCTCACAACACCTAAAACAATGGCTTCAGCCTTAAGAGTGAACTATAGAGAACTTAGCCAGAAATAGCCATCGAAAGCATTGAAAAATATGGATGAATGATGGAAAAACAAACCAGGGAAGATGGTAAAGGTGGAAGCTTTCTTCTTGGCTGCTGTTGAGTTCTCTCTAAACGAATGTGGCAAAAGAATAATGAAGTAAAGATTATTCTAACCTAATTTCCCAAGGCTTATATAGTCTCCAAATAAAGGGAATAAAAATAAATGTAAATAACTAAAAAGATGTGGAAATAAAATATAAAATCTCGGATCAAATCTTCATTTAAAGGCACGTCTGTGTTCGCGTCATGATCGTGACATAGGGAGTCGCGATCGTGACATTGCTCCAGTTCTCAGGTTCGTGGCCGGTAGCGATCGATGATAGGAATCGCGATCATGACATGTCAATTGAGGCTAAGTCGCGATCGCGACATTGTTGTCTCGGTCATGATAGCTTCAACGGAGGCTGAATCTCAGTCGTGATGCTCCATCTCGGTCGTGACAGCTTATCTTGAGATGGTCTTCGGTCTTCTACAAGCGTCGAGGCAGCTCGGCTTCTCCTTGGGTGTAGGCATGGCATACTTCCTCTAGCTCCATCCCGAATGCACTATAAGTGAGCACAACCGGATCTCCATGATAAATCCACTCAAAACCGCTTACGAGCATCCCGCTAATCCATAAATGAACTCCAAACCAGATTTCGGGAATACCACTCGTTAAGGACCTAAACACCACTATTCCTAATCTAATAGTCGCTAGTTAACACCATATAATAAGCTGCTATCAAACTTCCCACACATAAACCTTGCTCGTCCTCGAGTAAGCAAAATAAAACTCACTCCTCCTATAAGCACAAAGGTCTGCAATAAGTGTAGAGACAGCCTGCTAGCGACTATAGTTCGAACTCCAAGTGTAAAACGAGCATAACCTAACTCCGATCTATCTTCTTATCTCTCCGAGATGACCTACCTAAATCCCTCCTTATTTATCCACTTCATATGTGACCACTACATAACAATAATAAATCGAACCAAGTGATGTGCAATAAGGCACAAGTGGACATCCTAATCTCCTCTAAGGGCAAGGGTACATAAATACTGATAATAAAGATAAAAATCGAGTCTCCTACTCGCTTATACACTTTTTATTCCTCCTCTTCAATTAATGTCCTAAACCACTAAACAATATAATCAAACCATACATCAACCACCAATCTTGATCAAGAAATTTGCATAGCACAACCGCAACAATATGCATCAAACTCCAAGAAATAGAAATCTAATCCTAGAATCTAATACAACCGCCAATAATGTGTAACAAATCTAATGAAATAGTGAAATGGTGAGCATGCAAAGTATGGATATCAATAAGCTCAAAAACTAAGGAATAAAAGGCTAAATACTAACTTCTTATCCCTCCTTGGTGAATCCTAAAATCCTAGACAATCCTTGAACTCCCTTCTTATGTCTCCGACGCCAATAAATGATGCAATCAAATAAATAATCACAAACAATATAATCCTGGCGCCCTTTCGGGTTTTCACCAAAATTCTAAGTGGTAGGAACAATTTCTTTTCTTTTCTATATATTTTTTATTTTCAGTTACCCACCTTTTCCTTTTTTATCCATTTTTACTTGCCTGTTTTTTATTCTTTTTATTTTTTTAATTTTTTTTAATTTTTGTTGGAGCCCCCTTTTCGATCCAATCACTTTTTACTCTCCTGTATTTTTTCTGATTTATTAAACGATAATAATAAAGTAAAGGTTCTGAAAATATCTGGTACAAACTCGATAGAAAAACAGCAAAACAATTCAGCAAAGACTCAAAAGCATAAGGTAAATCACCAGAAATAGTAAAAGCACCCAAAACAGTAGCAACAAACACCTCGACTAGTCGACTCCTCTCCCCACACTTCAATCGCGCATTGTCCTCAATGCAACAAAAGAGGACACCATAAAAAGTAAAGAAGAACAAGATGAAGGCTCTGCTCAGAAGGACAGGTGCAGCCTGCGTATCATGATTAACATCCAACACATAAAAACCCGCAGGGAATATAAGGTTATCCACCATGACCAACACATCTTCGACTAACCCTTTCGGGTAAACCGTAGACTTGTCAGCTAGCTGAATCACAATCCTTGTTTCACTCAGAGGTCCTAAGTCTAATGATTTGTATAATGAGTAAGGCAAAACATTAATCGAAGCACCTAAATCTAGCATGGCCCTATCAATTTTAGTTTTACCTATAGTGCAAGGGATACTCACCATTCCTGGATCTGAGCGCTTGGTAGCTATCTTTTTTTGTATGGCCGCAGAAACTCTCTCGCTGACCTATACCTTCTGCTTTCCTTGCAGCTTCTGGCTCCTCTTCTAGGTGCAGAGCTCCTTTAAGAGCTTAGCATAACGAGGCACACTCTTGACGATTTTAAGTAGAGGGATGTTCACTTTGCACTTACTAAGTGTTTCAAAGATCTCCTTGTCGTCACGGACATCAGCACTTGGTCGCGGTCGAGATGGTTGGTCACGATCATGATGGGGTAAACTGGGGCTTAGTCGCGATCATGACAGTGCGTCACGGTCGTGATCCATTCCGTCAATTTTGTCATCTCGGTCATCATGAAATTTTCGCGATCGTGATGTGTTAACTAGGGCAAAGTCACAATCGTGATGTTGGTGTCGCGGTTGTGACAACTCCCCGGTTCCCTCCTGCAGCCTCTCTTCTTCCAGCTTTCCGTCGAGTGTCCTATTGTGATGCCACTTACGTTTTCTCTCGGATTTCTCTCGGTTTGAGAGGGTAATTTGCCAGAGCACTGCTGCGTTAAATTATTGATTGCCTCCGCCATTTGAGATGCCTGCTTCTCCAAATTTCTTATGCTCGCCTCTGTGGTTTTAACATGTGCCGTGAAGTTCTTTGTCAGTGTTTCCAGCATCTCCCTCATCGATGGGTCTTCGGATTTGGTGGGTATGGAGCACAGTATTGGTTATTATATTGATATTGTTTATTCTGCCCTCAGCCGGGTCGCTCCATCTAAAACCAGGATGATCATTACCTCTCAGATTGTAGTTGTTGTTTTCTCGTTGATTGTAGTAGTTGTTGTTGTTCTCATTCCGGGGTCTAGGAGGTCCAAAACCTCCCACAACATGCACTTCAACAATGGTTTGATCTTGGAGTTGCAGGCACATATCGGTAGGGTGGTTCTTGTCTTCACAAATACCGCATAGTCTCGCAGGTTTCTGCTTTACAAAAGTGATGTTCTTTATCATAATCATCAACTCAGCTATCTCATCCTTCCATCCGGGCTCTCCGGAATTCACAGCGTTTGCTCCTTTCCTCGTATATGTTCTCATGAAACTTCTAGTCCCTCAGTGATTTCGTTTAGTCAGGCTCTGGCTTCGGCAGAAGTCAAATTCAGCACATTCCCATTACAAGCAGCGTCTACTAGCCTTCTCTCATTGTCGAGTAACCCATTGTAAAGATGGGTTACCAAGTCTTTCTCATCAAACCCATGGAATGGGCAGCTAGCACATAATCTCCCGAATCTTTCCACGTATTCGTATAGTGACTCATTGTCATGTTGTTCCACCATAGTAATCGCCCTTTTCAAAGCAACCGCCTTCTTGGACGGGAAATACATACTAAGGAAGGCTTTGTGTAGCTTATCCCAAGTGTCGATACTTCCGACGGGCAGCAAGTAGTACCATTTTTGCGCGCTATCTTTTAGCGTAAGACTGAAAGCTCTCATCTTAATCTGCTCGTCAGTGGCGTTACTCGGCTTGTTGCAGCTGCAGATGTCGTGAAACTCACTTAGATACATAATCGGGTCTTCCCCAACCATGCCATGGAACTTTGGTAGCAGATTGATGAAACCGGTCTTGAGCTCAAACGTAACGCCAACATTCAGGGTATGCAGCGTTACTCCCAGGTATTGTTGCGTCAGATCTGGGTCCATAAGTTCTCTCAGCGTTCTCGCAACCATTGATTCGATCATAAGATTCTGTAGAGATTGTCGCAGGTTGCTTAGGTGCGTTCTCTCTATCTCTGGATTTAAATCAAGCAAATATGAATTAGTAGCGCGAGTGTAGACCATAAGATAGGTCCACACCAGAGTAGTAACACAAAAAGAATAACCTAAAACAGTTGGATCGTCGACAACGGCGCCAAAATTTGATGAGGCTTAAAGTCGTTATGCCTATCAAACATACCCAACTTAACAAATCCACTAGTAAAGCGGTAAGCAGGGGTTGAATCCCAAGAGAGCCATAACGTTAGTTTATTTCTTATGGTGCTACCTAGTAGTAACAATGGGGGTTTTGATGTGTAATCTTATTAACTAAGCAATTGAGCAAAAGTAAAAGCGATATTGGTTGGGTTGTAAACAATTATGATTATGGAGCTCACTCTTTCTAGTATCAGCGCATCATTCAATTGGAATGTTGATCATCGAATTCTATTAATTTATATTCTGAATTGGTTAATTTGTTGTCCCACTCTTTGTTCGTAAATAGCAACTAGTCCAAACAGTCCTAGAAACCCTTATTGTAAGCAATAACCAAGGAAATCCCAAGGTTCAAAAGCACAACAACATAAAGATCAAACATCTGTAGGCCTATGCGATGCCATTGGAAAATTGCCGATACTCAACACAGGTTTATAATCTTTACATAATAAGGACTCGCAAATATCTATGCAAATTCTGCTCGCTACCTAAAGACAAGACTTTTCAAGTAGAATTATGAAGCCTGGCAATATGATGGATAATAATTAACCTATTTTGCAACCTAG
Source organism: Phyllobates terribilis (assembly GCF_046119375.1). Taxonomy (NCBI): domain Eukaryota; kingdom Metazoa; phylum Chordata; class Amphibia; order Anura; family Dendrobatidae; genus Phyllobates; species Phyllobates terribilis. The sequence continues at coordinate 2,857 of NW_027366659.1, read as the reverse complement.
ATAAAATCAAGATCAATCAATATAATCAATAAAGCACAAGAGATCATAAAACAATCCTGAAATTAACTTTAGAACATAAACATAAGAGTTCTCACAACAAACCTAAAACAATGGCTTCAGCCTTAAGAGTGAAATATAGAGAACTTAGCCAGACATAGCCATCAAAAGCATTGAATAATATGGATGAATGATGAGAAAACAAACCAGGGAAGATGGTAAGGGTGGAAGCTTTCTTCTTGGCTGCTGTTGAGTTCTCTCTAAATGAATGTGGCAAAAGAATAATGAAGTAAAGATTATTCTAACCTAATTTCCTAAGGCTTATATAGTCTCCAAATAAAGGGAATAAAAATAAATGTAAATAACTAAAAAGATGTGGAAATAAAATATAAAATCTCGGATCAAATCTTCATTTAAAGGCCCGTCCGTGTCCGTGTCACGATCGTGACATAGGAGTTGCGGTTGTGACTTTGCTCCAGTTCTCAGGTTCGTGGCCGGTAGCGATCGTGAAAGGGAGTCGCGATCGTGACATGTCAATTGAGGCTAAGTCGCGATCGCGACATTGTTGTCTCGGTCATGATAGCTTCAATGGAGGCTGAATCTCGGTTGTGATGCTCCATCTCGGTCGTGACAGCTTCTCCTGAGATGGTCTTCGGTCTTCTAGAAGCGTCGAAGCAGCTCGGCTTCACATCACGGCTTCTCCTTGGGTGTAGGCATGGCATACTTCCTCTAGCTCCATCCCGAATGCACTAAAAGTGAGCACAACCGGGATCTCCATGATAAAACCACTCAAAACCACTTACGAGCATCTCGCTAATCCATAAATGGACTCCAAACCTGATTCCGGGAATACCACTCGTTATGCACCTAAACACCACTATTCCTAATCTAATAGTCGCTAGTTAACACCATATAATAAGCTGCTATCAAACTTTCCCGCACTTAAACCTTGCTCGTCCTCGAGTAAGAAAAATAAAACTCACTCCTCCTATAAGCACAAAGGTCTGCAGTAAGTGTTAAACAGCCTGCTAGCGACTATAGTTCGAACTCCAAGTGTAAAACGAGCACTAACCTAACTCCGATCTATCTTCTTATCTCTCCGAGATGACCTACCCAAATCCCTCCCTTATCTTTCCACTTCATATGTGACCACTACATAACAATAATAAATCAAACCATGTGATGTGCAATAAGGCACAAGTGGACATCCTAATCTCCTCTAAGGGTAAGGATACATAAATACTGATAATACAGATAAAAAATGAGTCTCCTACTCGCTTATACACTTCTTATTCCTGCTCTTCAATTAATGTCCTAAACCACTAAACAATATAATCAAACCATACATCACAACCACCAATCCTAATCAAGAAATCTGCATAGCACAACCGCAACAATATGCATCAAACTCCAAGAAATAGAAATCTAATCCTAGAATCTAATACAACCGCCAATAATGTGTAACAAATCTAATGAAATAAAGAAAAGGTGAGCATGCGAAGTATGGATATCAATAAGCTCAAAAACAAAGGATTAAAAGGCTGAATACTAACTTCTTATCCCTCCTTGGTGAATCCTAAAACCAGAGACAATCATTGAACTCCCTTCTTATGTCTCCGACGCCAATAAATGATGCAATCAAATAAATAATCACAAACAATATAATTCCGGCGCCCTTTCGGGTTTTCACCAAAATTCTAAGTGTTAGGAACTATTTCTTTTCTTTTCTATTTTTTTTTTATTTTCAATCACCCACCTTTTCCTTTTTAATCCATTTTTACTTGCCTGGTTTTTATTTTATTTTTATTTTTCATTTTATTTTTATTTTTGTTGGAGCCCCCTTTTCGATCCAATCACTTTTTACTCTCCTGGGTTTTCTGATTTTTTTTAAACAATAATAATAAACCAAAGGTTCTGGAAATATCCGGTACAAACTCTATAGAAATACAGCAAAACAATTCAGCAAAGACTCAAAAGCATAAGGTAAATCAGCAGAAATAGTAAAAGCACCCAAACAGCAGCAACAAACACCTCGACTAGTCGACTCCTCTCCCCACACTTCAATCGCGCATTGTCCTCAATGCAGCAAAAGAGGACACCATAAAAAATAAAGAAGAACAAGATCCGTGGAATGTTGAATTGCTGTTTTGGTCGTGGTGAACAAAGGAGGTGATATTTCCGACCACTTCACGACCGTGACATAGTGTCACGATTGTGACACGAGCAACTGTGGTACGAGATTGGCATTTTTCCTCCTCCGCTGACCTCTTGATGCTGGTTCCGCAATTTACCTATGAAAGCAAAATAGAAACAAAACGAAATAATGGGAGAAACATTAGTAAACTCCCTCGGGTTGCCTCCCGATCAGCGCCTTAGTTACCATCGTGGCTCGACGTGGTGCTCTAAGTAGTTCAACCGTGTTCACTTGATCCCTTCCGGATCGCATCATCTAGCAGCAGCTTCTTGAACTACGGATGGAAAGCTTTAAACCTTAGACTATTCTCTTCCTTTACTACCCATTTTTTCTTGGGTTTCTTTTTCTCCTTACTATCCCCACACTTAGACTCAACCTAGGGCTTTGTATCTGCTTTCTTCGTAACCTGCACAACAACTTTAGTAGGTTTCTTTCCCGTGTGGTTAGAGAGGTGGGGCTACTGCCCAAAACAACATTCGAGCATAGTTCGGGAGGTTTAATAATGTCATTAATACAAAATACCGAGCCACCATCCAAGGATTGTATCATAGTGTCATATATGTTAAACTTGACAATATCCCCGTCAAACTCGAGCGTAAGCACCCCGGTATCTAGATCTAATTTTGTTTTGGTTGTCCGCATGAAGGGTCTGCCCAAAAGGACAGG